>NC_063264.1:19436239-19730187 GCF_019578655.1 Ricinus communis | reverse complement strand
CTCATATTAAATTAATAACACCTATTATTAGTTATTTTCTCAAATTAATAAATATACAAGTTTTACGGGGTTATTTTCTTATATCGACAAATATACCCCTTTTACGGGGTTATTTTCTCATACTATTAAATTAACCCATTTAATGGGTTGTTTTCTCATACTCACAAATATACCAAAATAATTACGGGGTTATTTGCTCCGATTGATAAATATCCCCGTATTAAGGGGTTGTTTTCTCATATTAAAAATTTCACCCCTTCTACGAGGCCGTTTTCTCAGACTCGCAATTATACTATTTTTACGGGGTTGTTTTCTCATATTCATAAATATACACATGTTACGGGGTTATTTTCTTATATGGATAAATATACCAATTTTACAATGTCGTTTTTCCATATAAATTATTACCATTATTATGGAGTTGTTTTTCCAAATTCTTTAATATACACGTTTTACTCAGTTATTTTCTTATATCAACATATACTCCTTTTAAGGGATTGTTTTCTCATATTATAAAATTAACCCATTTAAGGGGTTGTTTTTCCAAACTCACAAATATACTATAATTACAGGATTATTTTCTCTGATTGATAAATATCCCCATATTATGGGTTTATTTTCTAATATTTGTAAATATACTCTTCTTACAGTGTTGTTTTGTCATATTAAAAAATTTACCCCTTCTACGACTCTGTTTTCTTAGACTCTGGTGCTACTACTTTTCTTGGGTTGTTTTCTCAGATTCATAAATATACACGTTCTACGTAGTTATTTTCTTATATTGATAAATATACCACTTTTACGGGGTCGTTTTCTCATATTAAATTATTAGCATTATTACGAGGTTTTATTCTCAAATTCATAAATATACAAGTTTTATGGGGTTATTTTCTTATATCTACAAATATACCCTTTTACGGGGTATACTATAATTACAGGGTTATTTTCTTTGACTGATAAATATCCCTGCATTACGCGGTTGTTTTCTAATATTTATAAATATACCCTTCTTACGGGGTTACTTTGTCATATTAAAATTTTTACCCCTTTTATGACTCTGTTTTCTTAGACTCGCAATTACACTATTACTACGGATTTGTTTTCTCAAATTCATAATATACCACTTTTACGGGGTTGTTCTTTCATATTAAATTATTAGCACTATTATGGGGTTGTTTTCTCAAATTCATAAATATACACGTATTACGGGGTTATTTTCTTATATTGACAAATATACCCCTTTTACGAGGTTGTTTTCTCATATTATAAAATTAACCCATTTAAGGGGTTGTTTTCTTATACTCACAAATATACATAAATTACTAGGTTATTTTCTCCGATTGATAAATATCTCCATATTTCGGGTTGTTTTCTAATATTTATAAATATACCCCTCTTACGGGGTTGTTCTCATATTAAAAAACTTACCCCTTCTACGAGGCTGTTTTCTCATGTTAAAAAATTTACCCGTTCTATGAGGCTGTTTTTCCAAATATACCAAAATTGCGGGGTTATTTTCTCTGATTGATAAATATCCCCGTATTACGGGGTATTTTTTCAATATTTATAAATATACCCTTCCTCGAAATTTTCTCATATTAAAAATTTACATTCTCTGAGGCTATTTTGTCGGTTCGCAATTACACTACTTTTACGGAGTTATTTTCTCAGATTTATAAATATACACATTTTACGGGGTTATTTTCTTCTATTGATAAATAGACCACTTTTACGGGGTAGTTTTCTCATATTAAATTATTAGCAATATTATGGGGTTGTTTTCACAAATTGATAAATATATAAGTTTTTTGAGGTTATTTTATGATATTGATAAATATACCCATTTTACGGGGTTGTTTTCTCATAAGGGTTTGTTTTGTCATACTCACATATATGCCAAAATTATGGGGTTATTTTCTCCGATTGATAAATATCCTCATACTACAGGGTTGTTTTTCAGTATATATAATTATACCCCTCTTACGGGGTTGTTTTTCCATATTAGAAAACTTACCCCTTATACAAGGTTGTTTCCTCATATTAAAAAATTTACTCGTTCTACGAGGGTGTTTTCTTGAACTTGCAATTACAGTACTTTTACAGGATTGTTTTTTCAGATTCATAAATACCCATGTTTTACGGGATTATTTTCTTATATTGATAACTATACCACTTTTACGGGGTTGTTTTCTCATATTATAAAATTAACCCGTTTAAGGAGTTGTGTTCTCACATTCATAAATATACCAAAATTACTTGGTTATTTTCTTCGATTGATAAATATCCCCGCATTACGGGGTTGTTTTCTAATATTTATAAATAATACCCCTTTTGCGGGGTTGTTTTCTGATATTAAAAAATTAACTCCTTCTACGAGGCTATTTTCTCAGAATCACAATTACACTACTTTTTTGCAGTTGTTTTCTCAGATTCATAAATATACACATTTTACGGGGTTATTTTCTACGATTGATAAATATCCCCGTATTACAGGGTTGTTTTCTCATGTTAAAAATTTACCCCTTCTACAAGGCTGTTTTCTCAAATTTATAAATATACACGTTTTACGAGGTTATTTTCTTATATTAATAAATATACCATTTTTATGGGGTTATTTATTTATATTGATAAATATTGCCCTTTTACGGTGTTGTTTTCTCATATTATAAAATTAACTCGTTTAAGGAGTTGTGTTCTCACACTCACAAATGTACCAAAATTACGGGGTTATTTTTTCTAATTGATAAATATCCCAATATTACGGGATTATTTTCTAATATTTATAAATATACCCCTCTTATGAGGTTGTTTTCTCATATTAAAAAATTACTCGTTCTACGAGGCTGTTTTCTTAGACTTGCAATTACACTACTTCTACGGAGTTATTTTTGCAGATTCATAAATATACACGTTTCATGTGGTTATTTTCTTATATTGGTAAAGATACCACTTTTATGGGGTCATTTTCTCATATTAAATTATTAGCACTATTATGGAGTTGTTTTCTCAAATTCATAAATATACACATTTTACGGGGTTATTTCTCCGACTGATAAATATCCCCGTATTACGGGGTTGTTTTCTCATATTAAAAAATTTACCCTTCCACAAGGCTATTTTCTCTGACTCGCAATCATAATACTTTGACGGGGTTATTTTCTTAAATTCATAAATATACACAATTTACGGGGTTATTTTCTCATATTGACAAATATACCACTTTTACGGGTTATTTTCTTAAATTGACAAAATATACCCATTTTACGGGGTTGTTTTCTCATATTATAAAATTAACCCATTTAAGGCGTTGTTCTACTCACAAATATACAAATACGGGGTTATTTTCTCCAATTGATACATATCCCCGTATTATGTTGTTGTTTTCTCATATTAATAAATTTACCACTTCTATGAGGCTGTTTTGTCATATTAAATAATTTACCCCTTCTACGATGCTGTTTTCTCATACTTGCAATTACATTACTTTTACAGGGTTTTTTTTCTCAAATTCATAAAAATACATGTTTTACTTTGTTACTTTCTTATATTGATAAATATATCACTTTTACGGATCGTTTTTTCATATTAAATTATTAGCACTGTTATAGGGTTATTTTCTCAAATTCATAAATCTACATGTTTTATGGGGTTATTTCTTATATTGATAAATATACCCATTTTATGGGATTATTTTCTCATATTATAAAATTAACCCATTTAAAGGGTTGTTTTCTCATACTAAAAAATATACCAAAATTACGGGGTTATTTTCTCCGATTGATAAATATCGTCACATTACGGGCTTGTTTTCTCATATTAAAAAATTTACCCTTTTACGAGGCTGTTTTCTCAGACTCGCAATTACAATACTTTTACGGGGTTGTTTTCTCAAGTTCATAAATATACACATTTTACGGGATTATTTTCTTATATTGATATATATGCAATTTTTACGGGGTCGTATTCTCATATTAAATTATTAGCAATTTTATGGGGTTATATTCTTAACTTATAAATATACCATTATTACGGTGTTATTTTCTCTGATTGATATATATTTCCTTACGGGGTTATTTTCTAATATGTATAAATATACCCCTCTTACGGTGCTGTTTTTTCATATTTAAAAATTTACACCTTCTACGACGCTGTTTTCTGTGACTCGCAATTACACTATTTTTACGGAGTTGTTTTGTCAGATTCATAAATATACACGTTTTTAGGTTATTTTCTTATATTGATAAATATAACACTTTTACAGGGTCGTTTTCTCATATTAAATATTTAGCACTATTATGGGGTTGTTTTCTTAAAATCATAAATATACACGTTTTACGAGGTTATTTTCTTATATTGATAAATATAACACTTTTACATGGTCGTTTTCTCATATTAAATATTTAGCACTATTATGGGGTTGTTTTCTTAAATTAATAAATATACACGTTTTACGAAGATTTTTCTTATATTAACAAATGTATCCATTTTACGGGGTTGTATTCTCATATTGTAAAATTAACCCATTTAAGGGGTTATTTTCTTATACTCACAAATATACCAAACTTACGGGGTTATTTTCTACGATTGATAAATATCCTCGTATTACGGGGCTGTTTTCTAATATTTATAAATATACCCCTTCTACGAGGTTGTTTTCTTAGAGTAGCAATTACACTATTTTTATGGAGTTATTTTCTCAAATTCATAAATATACACGTTTTACATGGTTATTTTCTTATATTGATAAATATACCACTTTTACGAGGTCGTTTTCTCATATTAAATTATTAGCACTATTTTGGGGTTGTTTTCTTAAATTCATAAATATACATGTTTTACGGGGTTACTTTCTTATATTGACAAATATACCCCATTTATGGGGTTGTTTTCTCATATTATAAAATTAACCCATTTAAGGCGTTTTGCTAACAAATACGCCAAAATTACGGGGTTATGTTCTACGGTTGATAAATATCCCTGTACTACTGGGTTATTTTCTCATATTAAAAAATCTATTCTTTCTACGAGGTTGTGCTCTCATATTAAAAAATATACCCCTTCTACGAGGCTATTTTCTCAAACTCGCAATTATACTATTTTTACGGGGTTATTTTCTCAGATTCATAAATATACGTGCTTTACGTGGTTATTTTCTTATATTCATAAATATACCACTTTTACGTGGGCATTTTCTCATATTAAATTATTAGCACTATTTTGGTGTTGTTTTCTCAAATTCATAAATATACACATTTTACGGGGTTATTTTCTCTAATTGATAAATATTCCCGTATAACGGGATTATTTTCTAATATTTATAAATATACCCCTTTTATGGGGTTGTTTTCTCATATAATAAAATTAACCCATTTGAGGCGTTGTTTTACTCACAAATACGCCAAAATTACGCGATTATGTTCTCAGATTGATAAATATGCCCGTATTACGGGGTTGTTTTCTCAGATTTAAAAATTTACCCTTTCTACGAGGCTGTTTTCTCATATTAAAATATTTACTCCTTCTACAAGGTTGTTTTCTCAAACTTGCAATTACACTACTTTTACGTGGTTGTTTTCTCAAATTTATAAATATATATGTTTTACGAGGTTATTTCTTTTATTAATAAATATACCACTTTTATGTGGTCGTTTTCTCATATTAAGTTATTAGCACTATTTTGGGGTTGTTTTCTCAAATTCAGAAATGTACACATTTTACGGGGTTATTTTCTTATATTGACAAATACACCCTTTTGCGGGGTTATTCTCTCATATTATAACATTAACCCATTTAAGGAGTTGTTTTCTCATACTTACAAATATACGATAATTACGGGATAATTTTCTCTAATTGATAAATATTCCCGTATTACGAGGCTATTTTCTTATATTTATAAATATACCCCTCTTATGGAGTTGTTTTCTCATATTTAAAAATTTATCCTTTCTACGAGGCTGTTTTCTTAGTCATAATTATACTACTTTTACGGAGTTATTTTTGCAGATTCATAAATATACATGTTTTACGACGTTATTCTCTTATATTGATAACTATACCAATTTTACGGGGTCGTTTTCTCATATTATAAAATTAACCAATTTAAGGGATTGCTTTCTCATTCTCACAAATATACCAAAATTACGCGGTTATTTTTACCGATTGATAAATATCCCCGTATTATATTGTTTTCTCATATTTAAAAATTTACCCCTTCTACGAGGCTGTTTTTTCAGACTCGCTGTTACAATAGTTTAACAGGTTGTTTTCTCAGATCCATTAATATACACGTTTTATAGAGTTGTTTTCTTATTTTGAGAAATATACCATTTTTATGGTGTTATGTTTTTATATTGATAATATACCCCCTTTACATGGTTGTTTTCTCATATTATAAAATTAACTCATTTAAGGGGTTGTTTTCCGATATTCAAAAATATACCAAAAATTACGGGGTTATTTTCTCTGATTAATAAATATCCCCATATGCGAGGCATTTTTCTCAGACTCGCAATTACACTACTTTTACCGGTTTGTTGTCTCATATTCATAAATATACACGTTTTACTCGGTTATTTTCTTATATTGATAAATATACCACTTTTACGGGGTCGTTTTCTTATATTAAATTATTAGCACTATTATGGAATTTTTTTTTCAAATTCATAAATATACACGTTTTGCGGGGTTATTTTCTAATATCTACAAATATACCCCTTTTGCGGGGTTGTTTTCTCATATTATAAAATTAACCCATTTAAGGGGTTGTTTTCTCATACTTACAAATATACCACAATTACGGGGTTATTTTCTCTGTATGATAAATATCCCCGTATTACGGGTTGTTTTCTAATATTTATAAATATACCCTTCTTACGGGGTTGTTTTGTCATATTAAAAAAATTACCCCTTCTACAACTCTGTTTTCTTAGACTCGCAATTATACTACTTTTATGAAGTTGTTTTCTCAGATTCATAAATATACACATTCTACGTAGTTATTTTCTTGTATTGATAAATATACCACTTTTACGGGGTCGTTTTCTCATATTAACTTATTAGCACTATTACGGGGTTTTTTTCTCAAATTCATAAATATACACATTTTACGGGGTTATTTTCTTATTTCTACAAATATACCCCTTTTACGGGATTGTTTTCTCATATTATAAAAGTAACCCATTTAAGGGGTCAATTTCTCATACTTACAAGTATACCAAAATTACGGGGTTATTTTCTCTGACTGATAAATATCCCTGCATTACGAGGTTATTTTCTAATATTTATAAATATACCATTCTTACGGGATTGCTTTGTCATATTAAAAATTTTACCCCTTCTATGACTCTGTTTTCTTAGACTCGCAATTACACTACTTCTACGGATTTGTTTTCTCAAATTAATAAATATACCAATTTTACCGGGTCGATCTCTCATATTAAATTATTAGCACTATTATGGGGTTGTTTTCTTAAATTCATAAATATACACGTATTACAGGGTTATTTTCTTATATTGAAAAATATACCCCTTTTACGAGGTTGTTTTCTCATATTATAAAATTAACCCATTTAACGGGTTGTTTTCTCATACTCACAAATATACATAAATTACTGGATTTTTTCTCCGACTGATAAATATATCCATATTTCGGGTTGTTTTCTAATATTTATAAATATACCCCTCTTACGGGGTTGTTCTCATACATCTTTTACGGGGTTGTTTTCTCATATTATAAAATTAACCCATTTAAGAGGTTGTTTTCTCATACTTACAAATATACCAAAATTACGGGGTTAATTTCTTCGATTGATAAATATCCCCGTATTACGGGGTTGTTTTCTCATATTAAAAAATTTACCCCTTCTACGAGGCTGTTTTCTTAAACTCGCAATTACACTACTTTTTCGGAATTATTTTCTTATATTTACAAATATACCACTTTTACGAGATTGTTTTCTCATATTATAAAATTAACCCATTTAAAGGGTTATTTTCTCATACTCACAAATATACCAAAATTACAGGGTTATTTTCTTCGATTGATAAATATCCCCATATTACGGGGTTGTTTTTTAATATATATAAATATACCCGTTCTACGAGACTGTTTTCTCATATTAAAAAATTTATCCATTCTACGAGACTGTTTTCTTAGACTCGTAATTGCACTACTTTTACGGAGTTGTTGTATGAGATTCATAAATATATACGTTTTACTGGGTTATTTTCTTATATTGATAAATATACCTCTTTTATGGGGTCGATTTCTCATATTAAATTATTAGCTACATTATGTGGTTGTTTTCTCAAATTCATAAATATACACATTTTAGGGGTTATTTTCTTATATTGACAAATATACCCCTTTTACGAGGTTGTTTTCTGTCTTTTCATTTATAAATATACCTCTCATACGGGGTAATTTTCTCATATTAAAAAATTCACCCCTTCTATGAGGTTGTTTTCTCATTTTAAAAATTTACCCGTTCTACAAGGATGTTTTTTTAGACTCGCAATTACACTACTTTTACGGGGTTATTTTCTCATATTCATAAATGCACAAGTTTTACACGATTAATTTCTTATATTCACAAATAAAACTTTTTTACGGGATTATTTTCTCATATTATGAAATTAACCCATTTAAGGGGTTGTTTTCTCATACTCACAAATATATCAAAATTACAAGGTTATCTTCTCGGATTGATAAATATCCCCATATTACGAGGTTGGTATTTTAATATATATAAATATACAAATTCTACGAGGCTGTTTTCTCATATTAAAAAATTTATCCGTTCTACGAGACTATTTTCTTAGACTCGCAATTGCACTACTTTTACGGAGTTATTTTCTAAAATTCATAAATATATACATTTTACGGGATTATTTTCTTATATTGATAAATATACCATTTTTATAGGGTCATTTTCTCATATTAAATTATTAGCACTATTATAGGGTTGTTTTCTCAAATTCATAGATATACATGTTTTAGGGGTTATTTTCCTATATTGACAAATATACCCCTTTTACGAGATTGTTTTCTCATATTATAAAATTAACCCATTTAATGGGTTGTTTTCTCATACTCACAAATATACCAAAATACCAAAATTATGGGGTTATTTTCTTCGATTGATAAATATTCCCCTCCATATTACGGGGTTGTTTTCTAATATTTATAAATATAACTCTCTTACGGGGTTGTTTTCTCATATTAAAAAATTTACCTCTTCTACGAAGCTGTTTTCTCATATTAAAAAGTTTACTCGTTCTACGAGGCAGTTTTCTTAGACTCGCAATTACACTAGTTTTACAGTGTTATTTTCTCAGATTCATAAATAAGCATGTTTTACGGGATTATTTTATTATATTGACAAATATACCACTTTTAAGGACTTGTTTTATTATATTATAAAATTAATCCATTTAAGGGGTTGTTTTCTTATACTCACAAATATACCAAAATTACAGTGTTATTTTCTAATATTTATAAATATACCCCTTCTACGAGGCCATTTTCTCATATTTATAAATTTATCCCTTCTACGAGGCTTTTTCTCATATTAAAAAATTTACCCATTCTACGAGGCTGGTTTCTTAGACTGGCAATTACACTACTTTTATGGGGTTATTTTCTCAGATTCATAAATACTTATGTTTTATGGGATTATTTTCTTATATTCACAAATATACCACTTTTACTGGATTGTTTTCTCATATTATAAAATTAACCCATTCAAGGGGTTGTTTTCTCATACTCACAACTATATCAAAATTACAGGGTTATTTTCTCCGATTGATAAATATCCCCGTATTACGGTGTTCTTTTTTCATATATATAAATATACCCCTTCTACGAGGTTGTTTTCTCATATTAAAAAATTTATCCATTCTACAAGAGTGTTTTCTTATACTCGCAATTGCACTACTTTTACGGAGTTGTTTTATGAGATTCATAAATATACACGTTTTACAGGGTTATTTTCTTATATTGATAAATATACCTCTTTTATGGGGTCGTTTTCTCATATTAAATTATTAGCACTATTATAGGGTTGTTTTCTAAAATTCATAAATATACACGTTTTAGTGGTTATTTTCTTATATTGACAAATATACCCCTTTTACGGGGTTGTTTTCTCATATTATAGAATTAATCCATTTAAGGGGTTGTTTCCTTATACTCACAAATATATAAAAATTAGTGTTATTTTCTCCGATTGATAAATATCCCTATATTACGTGGTTGTTTTCTAATATTTATAAATGATGTGAATCCAAGTTTAAAGCTTAAAGAGATCCAAGATTGAAGTAAGAATACTATGATAAGTTAAATTAGAAGAAAACTAGAAATTACCAATTTAATCCACAAATTCGGATCGTTCAAAGATTGAAGTAAGAAGATTGATGCTACTTAACCCCTTTACCAACAAGGATAAAGATACTAAGATAGACTTTGAATTTTCTCTTATGCCACAAACAAAAAAGTTTGATAAATAACAAGAAAACGAAGATTTAGATTTTGACACCATAAGCTAGAATAAAGCTTGATAAGTCACAAAGTTCAAGCAAGAAATTAAAGATAAAATTCCTCACAATAAAACTCAAACAAAGTTATAATTCATATATCAAATTCAATCATGCTCAAAAGAAAGAAAAGGACTTGTTTATATAGAGTACAAGTCCATGCACACACTACTAAAATAGACTCACACACATAGGATTACTTTTACTCTTAAATGGCTTTAGTAACCACTACCCACACTAATAGCCATTACTTGGTATTAATTACCTCATTAACTTGTATATGGTGGCTTTTAATAACCACTACCCACATTGATAGCCATTACTTGGTATTAATTACCCCATTAACTTGTATATGGTGGCTACATGTAACCCTAATTGTTATTAACACAAAAACAAGTTAAATATTGTTCCTTGGGCCTCCATGGATGCCTTATTAGGTTGAAATTCTTGGGCTTTTCAAATGTCCCTAATTAAACCCAATATGGCTTGTTGAAGCTTCTTGGATTTGGACCTTGTGATTGGGCCTTCTTGTACTATTAATGTATCTTGGATCTCTTTAAGCTTTAAACTTAGATTCACATCATTCCCCCTTTCTTCAAAAGGATTTGTCCACAAATTAGCTCCATCATCTTCATCAGCTACATCAAACAAAGACAAGCCACTAACATTGAAAGTAGCACTAACATTGCCATACTCACTTGGAAGTTCTAGCTTGTAGGCATTGTTGTTTATGCGTTGAAACACTCTAAAAGAACCATCTCCTCTTAGCATAAGCTTTGATTCCCTTTGGTTAGAAAATCTTTCCTTCCTCAAGTGCACCCACACCCAATCTCCAGGCTCAAAAATGACTTGCTCCCATCCTTTGTTGTGTTGCTTTTTATATTGGAGTGTCTTCTTCTCAATGTTTGCATGCACCTTCTCATGCAAAGTCTTGATGAATTCAGCTTTTTGTTTCCCCTCTAAATTAGCTTTGTCCAACGGCAATGGTAGCAAATCCAATGGAGTCAATGGATTGAATCCATATACAACTTCAAAGGGTGAGCAATTTGTTGAACCATGCACACTCCTATTGTAAGCAAATTTCACATATGGCAAACATTCTTCCCAATTCTTCAAATTTCTTTGGACAGTAGCCCTCAAAAGTGTTGCAAATGTCCTATTGACCACCTCTGTTTGTCCATCCGTTTGCGGATGACAACTTGTAGTATACAAAAACTTTGTTCCCATCTTTCCCCAAAGAGTCTTCCAAAAGTGACTTAGGAATTTGACATCCCTATCACTCATAATGGTCATTGGCACTCCATGTAGCCTTACAATCTCCTTGAAGAATAGATTGACAATATGGGTTGCATCATCCGTCTTGTGACATGGAATGAAATGTGCCATTTTGCTAAACCTGTCCACAACAACAAAAATAGAATCTCTCCCTCCCTTGGACCTAGGTAATCCTAAAACAAAGTCCATAGAAATTGCTTTGGATTTGGCTTGTTTGCAAGTAATGCATTTCTCACAAATTCTCTCAACATCCCTTTTCAGGTGTGGCCAAAAGAAATGGTCACCCAACACATCCAAAGTTTTCTTAATCCCAAAATGTCCTATTAAACCTCTACTATGTGCCTCTCACAAGTAACCCTCTCAAAGAACTTTGTGGCACACACAATTTTTTTCCCGAAAAAGAAAACCATCAAACTTATAGAACTTATCAAAACCACCTTTCTCACATATCCCATAAACATTAGCCAAATCAGGATCATTAGAATAAAGATCTTTGATGTATTCAAATCCTAATAATTTTGCATCAAGTTTAGAGATCAAGGCATACCTTCTTGACAATGCATCGGTTACCACATTTCTTTCTCTTGGTTGTACTTAATGATGTATGGAAAGGATTCAATGAATTCCACCCATTTTGCATGTCTCTTGTTGAGCTTTCCTTGTCCTTTGAGATACTTCAAGGACTCATGGTCAGTATGAATTATGAATTCTTTGTAGCCAAGGTAATGCTACCATGTCTTTAGAACCCTCACCAATGCATAGAACTCTTTGTCATATGTAGGGTAGTTTAGACTTGCTCCACTTAGCTTTCCACTAAAGAATGCTATGGGCTTGCCTTCTTGCATCAAAACTCCTCCAATACCTATGCCACTTGCATCACACTCAATCTCAAAAGGTTTAGTAAAATTTGGCAAAGATAACAAGGGTGCAGAACTTAATTTGTCTTTTACCAAGTTAAAAGCCTCATCTTGTTCAATTCCCCACTTAAAACCAACATTATTTTTTATGCATTCAGTTAAAGGTGCAGCTATGGTAGAAAAATTCTTAATGAACCTTCTATAAAAGCTAGCTAAACCATAAAAGCTTCTTACATCACTTACACTTATGGGTGTTGGCCATTCTCTAATTACTTTTACCTTTTCTTGATCAACATAAATACCCTTGTCATTGACAATATATCCAAGAAAAGTAATTTCATTAGTGCAAAAATAACATTTCTTTAGATTAGCATACAACTTCTCTTCTCTAAGCACATAAAAAACACAAGTCAAATATTGTACATGCTCATCTAAATTTTTGCTATAAACCAAGATATCATCAAAATAGACAACAACAAATTTGCCTATGAATGCTCTTAAAACATGATTCATCAATCTCATGAAAGTGCTTGGTGCATTAGTTAAACTAAAAGGCATTACTAACCACTCATATAAACCATGTTTAGTTTTAAAAGCTGTTTTCCATTCATCACCTTCTCTCATTCTAATTTGATGATAACCAGATTTCAAATCAATTTTTGAAAACAAATATGAACCTACTTCTGTCTCCCGATTTTTTCTTCTCTCTCCCCGACACTCTATTCTCTTTTCTTCTTCTCCATATCGACTTTAGGCCCCAAACTTTCCTTTCTTACAATTAGGTCCCTCAACTTTCTAAATTACGACAATTTTACCCTGCAGAATTTCTAATTAACCCCCAAACTTTTCTTTAGCCTTTCAATTAAGCCCCTAGCTAATTAATTTGGGCCAAATTAGAATTATTGAAAATACACAACTACATAAATACCCCTGCCGACATATTTATTTACAAAAATACCAAACATCCAAATTTCCATTAAAACCCCATATTAATGAAATTACACTTTTAATCCTCTCCTCATGTTTACTAGTATTCGTCGATAGATCGGCGGCTGTTAGGCGTGAGAAGGGCTGCCTTCGTCGTTTGCCCTCTTGCCGGTCTCTTTTCGACAAGCAAACCGCGAAACAAACTCCCCACCCGAAAACCACGGAAATGACTCTTCCCACTGGCGTACCTCGGGAATCATCAAGGTGCGACCTCTTTCCGACCCGTCGTCACCTTCCAACCACTTTCCGGCCAAAATTCATGTGCTGAACCCTCGCAACCCGACTTGATAAACGCCGGTTAATTCCAACCGTTTGAATGACTTCGGACCACAGTTTTTCAGATGGCGCAAAATATTACAATTTCAACTCAGTATAATTTTATTTAGACTCTGAAAATTATGTTGTAATGTTAGAAAATTATTGTGGCTATTAATTGCTTATGATGGCTAGTTTAAAAATAAATTGAATTTAATTAATTGTGTTGTGGTGTGTTGCGAAGTCGAGAAAATAAGAATGCAGTTCTTGTGTCCCGGCTCCTGTTATTTAATTCCAGCATATTTGATGTGTCTTTGGCATGTCCTGGACCCATTTTATGGGGGGGGGGGGGGGTGTAAATGTCTGTAATTTAGGAGAAGTTCTGCCGAATTTTTGACTGATTTCTCGAGTCTAAATTAATTTTAGGCAGTCTACTCTAAGAGTCTTGGTCTAGGAAAAAATTTAAGATGTCCTCTCCTAGCTTGTCTCCTAGGATTGATTTGTTGTCCCACTAAGGTGACTTGATCATCATCCAAAACATCCTCTGCTTCATAGTCCTCTTGGTCAATTCGTGGACTTCTCCTTCGTCTAGGCGCTCCTTGTAATTGGTTAAGGATGCCATCATGCCTCTCCAATTTTTCATTGACTCCCGCCATTATATTAAACATTCTTTCGAATTGTTGTTGCATAGCTTGAATCACATGATCATTTGTAGAAGAAGAACTTGTGTCTTTTGACATGATTGTAAAACCTAAAATTTTAATAAAAGAAAATAGAAATAGACAATCTCACAACACTCCCTCATGTGTTTCACTCAAAATTGATGTATACCACTCGTGTTTACACTCAATTTTGGGCTTTTTTTTTCTAATGATCTCACACTCTTGCCTTTTACCTCTCAAATTTGCCTTTTGATTTCTTAGATGAACTAAGTTTCTCAATCAAATAAAATTTCAAGAATGTAGTAATCAATGATAAATAAAAAAGAAAGGTAGGCTAACAAGAAAATAATAAGGTAGGCTTAAAGAAATGAGCAATTTGTAGCAAATAGGCTAATAGAAATGAAAAACAAAGATAGATCATCAAAAACACAAAGAGACAGAATTATAAAGATAGATCTCAATGGAATATGAAGAGTCAATTTCTTTTTTTTTTTATGTAATCTGAGATCTAACACAAAAATATCAAAGATAACAATTTTTTTTTATGGACGAATTTCTTCCTCTTTTTTTTATATATGCAAACAAAATCTTGAGATAAGAAGAATAAAGATAAAAAAGAAATAATAACAAGAACAATAGGTGGCAAAAGGTGCAAAATATAAGATGAACACAAGATATTGAGAATTAAAAGATAGTTTTGGATACGCAAACCTCAATCTTGAACCAATGCTCTGATACCACTTATGATGGGAATTGTAGGTTTCATCAATTAACTCCCCAATAGCAAAAATACTATGATAAGTTAAATTAGAAGAAAACTAGAAATTACCAATTTAATCCATAAATTCGGATCGTTCAAAGATTGAAGTAAGAAGATGGATGCTACTTAACCCCTTTACCAACAAGGATAAAGATACTAAGATAGACTTTGAATTTCCTCTTATACCACAAACAAGAAAGTTAGATAAATAACAAGAAAATAAAGATTTAGATTTTGACACCACAAGCTAGAATAAAGCTTGATAAGTCGCAAAGTTCAAGTAAGAAATTAAAGACAAAATTCCTCATAATAAAACTCAAACAAAGTTATAATTCATATATCAAATTCAATCATGCTCAAAAGAAAGAAAAAAACTTGTTTATATAGAGTACAAGTCCATGCACACACTACTAAAATAGACTCACACACATAGGCTTACTTTTACTCTTAAATGGCCTTAGTAACCACTACCCACACTAATAGCCATTACTTGGTATTAATTACCCCATTAACTTGTACATGGTGGCTCTTAATAACCACTACCCACATTGATAGCCATTACTTGGTATTAATTACCCTATTAACTTGTATATGGTGGCTACATGTAACCTTAATTGTTATTAACACAAAAACAAGTTAAATATTATTCCTTGGGCCTCCATGGATGCCTTATTAGGTTAAAATTCTTGGGCTTTCCAAATGTCCCTAATTAAACCCAATATGGCTTGTTGAAGCTTCTTGGATTTGGACCTTGTGATTGGGCCTTCTTGTACTATTAATGGATCTTGGATCTCTTTAAGCTTTAAACTTGGATTCACATTAATAAATATATCCCTCTTACGAGAATGTTCTCATATTAAAAAATTTACCCCTTCTACGATGCTGTTTTGTCATATTAAAAAATTTATCCGTTTTCCGAGTCTGTTTTCTTAGACTCTCAATTACACTACTTTTACGGGATTATTTTCTCAGATTCATAAATACACACGTTTTACGAGATTTTTTTAGATTGACAAATATACCACTTTTATGGGGTTGTTTTCTTATATTATAAAATTAACCCATTTAAACGGTTGTTTTCTCATACTCACAAATATACCCCAATTACGGGGTTATTTTCTCTGATTGATAAATATCTCCATATTGTATGGTTGTTTTATAATATTTATAAATATAGCCCTCATACGGGGTTGTTTTCTCATGTTAAAGAGTTTACTATTTCTACGAGGCTGGTTTCTTAGACTCTTAATTACAGTATTTTTATGGAGATGTTTTCTCCGATTCATAAATACACACATTTTACGGGATTATTTTCTTATATTGACAAATATAGCACTTTTACGGGGTTGTTTTCTTATATTATAAAATTAACCCATTTAAGAGGTTGTTTTCTCATATTATAAAATTAACCCATTTAAGGGGTTGTTTTCTCATATTCATAAATATACCATAATTATCGGGTTATTTTCTCTGATTGATAAATATCCCTGTATTACGGGGTTGTTTTCTAATATTTATAAATATACCCCTTTTACGGGGTTGTTTTCTCATATTAAAAATTTTACCCCTTTTATGAGCCTGATTTCTCAAACTTGCAATTATAGCACTATTATGGGGTTATTTTCTCAAATTCATAAATATACCTGTTTTATGGGCTTATTTTCTTATATTGACAAATATACCCCTCTTACGGGGTTGTTTTCTCATATTCAAAATTTACACCTTCTACGACGCTGTTTTCTTAGACTCGCAATTACACTACTTTTACGGTTTTTTTTCTTATATTCATAAATATACACGTTTTATGGGGTTATTTTCTTATATTGATAAATATACCATTTTTACATAGTCATTTTCTCATATTAAATTATTAGTACTATTATGGGATTGTCTTCTCAAATTTATAAATATACAAGTTTTACGGGGTTATTTTCTTATATTGACAAATATACCGCTTTTACGGGGTTGTTTTCTCATCTCATAAAATTAACCCATTTAAGAGGTTGTTTTCTCATACTCACAAATATACCAAAATTACTTGATTATTTTCTCCGATTGATAAATATCCTCGTATTACGGGGTTGTTTTCTCATATTAAAAACTTTATCCCTTCGACGAGGATGTTTTCTCATATTAAAAAATTTACCCGTTCTACGAGATTGTTTTATTAGACTCGCAATTACACTACTTTCACAAAGTTGTTCTCTGAGATTCTTAAATCTACACGTTTTACGAGTTTATTTTCTTAATTGATAGATATACTATTTTTACAGGGTCGTTTTCTCATATTAAATTGTTAGCACTATTATGGGTTGTTTTCTCAAATTCATAAATATATACGTTTTACGGGATTATTTTCTTATATTGATAAATATTCTCCTTTTACGAGGTTTTTCTCCCATATTATAAAATTAACCCCTTTAAGGCGTTGTTTTCATATACTCACATATACCAAAATTATGGTGTTATTTACTATGATTGATAAATGCCCCTGTATTACGGGGTTGTTTTCTCATATTAAAAAATTTCTCCTTCTACGAGGCTATTTTCTTAGACTCGAAATTACACTACTTTTACTAGATTATTTTCTCACATTCATAAATACACACCTTTTATTGGATTATTTTCTTATATTGACAAATATACCACATTTACGGGATTGTTTTCTCATATTATAAAATTAACCCATTTAAGAGGTTGTTTTCTCATACTCACAAATATACCATAATTACAGGGTTATTTTCTCAGATTGATAAATATCCCCGTATTATGATATTGTTTTCTAATATCTATAAATATACCCCTTCTACGAGGATGTTTTTTTATATTAAAAAATTTACCCGTTCTACGAGATTGTTTTCTTAGACTCGCAGTTACACTACTTTTACGGAGTTATTCTCTTAGATTCTTAAGTATACACGTTTTACGGAGTTATTTTCTAATATTGCCAAATATACCCCTTTTACGAGGTTTTTCTCCCATATTTTAAAATTAACGCCTTTAAGGGGTTGTTTTCTCATACTCACAAATATACCAAAATTGTGGGGTTATTTTCTCCTATTGATAAATATTCTCATATTACGGGTTTGTTTTCTAATATTTATAAATATTCTTTCTTTACGGGATTGTCTTCTTATATTAGAAAATTTACACCTTGTACGAGGCTATTTTCTCATATTAAAAAATTTATCCGTTCTACGAGGCTGTTTTCTTAGACTCTCAAATTACACTATATTTACGGGGTTGTTTTCTGAGATTCATAAATACATATATTTTACGGGATTATTTTCTTATATTGACAAATATACCACTTTTACGGTGTTCTTTTTTCATGTTATAAAATTAACCCATTTAATGGGTTATTTTCTGATACTCATAAATATACCCAAATTACACGGTTATTCTTTGCCATTGATAAATATTCCCTTATTACGAGATTGTTTTCTAATATATATAAATATACCCCTTCTACGAGGCCGTTTTCTCATATTAACAAATTTACCCGTTCTACAAGACTTTTTTCTTAGACTCGCAATTACACTACTTTTGTGGAGTTCTTTTGCCATATTCATAAATATACACGTTTTACATTGTTATTTTCTTATATTGATAAATATACCACTTTTATGGGTCATTTTCTCATATTAAATTATTAGCACTATAATGAGGTTGTTTTCTCAAATTCATTAAACTACACGTTTTACGGGGTTATGTTCTTATATTGACAAATATAACCCTTTTACGGGGTTATTTTCTCCATTTAAGGGGTTGTTTTCTTATATTCACGAATTTACCCAAATTACGGGGTTATTTTCTAATATTTATAAATATACCCCTCTTATGGGGATGTTCTCATATTAAAAAAATTTACCCTTTCTACGAGCCAGTTTTCTCATATTAAAAAAATTACTAGTTCTACGAGGCTGTTTTCTTAGACTCTCAAATTACACTACTTTTACGGGGTTGTTTTCTCAGATTCATAAATACAGACGTTTTATGGGATTATTTTCTTATATTTACAAATATACCACTTTTGTGGAGTTGTTTCCTCATATTATAAAATTAACACCTTTAAGTGGTTGTTTTCTCATACTCACAAATATACCAAAATTACGGGGTTATTTTATACGATAGATAAATATCCCCATATTACGGGGTTGTTTTCTAATATTTATAAATATACCTCTCTTACGAGATTGTTTTCTCATATTAGAAAATTTACCCTTTCTACGAGGCTGTTTTCTCATATTAAAAAATTTACCCATTTTACGAGGTTGTTTTCTTAGACTCGCAATTACACTACTTTACGGGGTTATTTTCTCAGATTCATAAATACACACGTTCTACGGGATTATTTTCTTATATTACCAAATATATCACTTTTACAGGGTTGTTTTCTCCTATTATAAAAGTAAACCATTTAAGGGGTTGTTTTCTCATACTCACAAATATTCTAAATTACGGGGTTATTTTCTCCGATTGATGAATATCAACGTATTACGGGGCTGTATTCTAATATTTATAAATATACCCCTCTTATAGGGTTGTTTTCTCATATTTAAAAATTTACCCTTTCTACGATGTTATTTTCTTAGACTAGCAATTAAACTACTTTTAAGGAGTTGTTTTCTCAGATTAATAAATATACACGTCTTACGATGTTATTTTCTTATATTGATAAATATACCACTTTTACGGGGTCATTCTCTCATATTAAATTATTAGTACTATTATAGGGTTATTTTTCAAATTCATAAATATACACGCTTTAAGGGGTTATTTTCTTAAATGGATAAATATACTCCTTTTACGGAGTTGTTTTCTTATATTATAAAATTAACCCATTTAACGAGTTGTTTTCTCATACTCACAAATATACCAAAATTACGGTGTTATTTTCTCTGATTGATAAATATCCTTGTCTTATGGGGTTGTTTCCTCATATTAAAAAAGTTAGCCCTTCTACGATGTTGTCTTCTCAAACTCGCAATTACAATACTTTTCGGGGTTGTTTTCTCAGATTTATAAATATACACGTTTTACGAGTTTGCTTTCTCAAATTCATAAATATTCACGTTTTACGAGGTTATTTTCTTATATTGACAAATATATCCCTTTTACGAGGTTGTTTTCTCATACTCACAAATATACCACAATTACGGGCTTATTTTCTTGGATTGATAAATATCCTTGTATTATAGGGTTGTTTTCTAATATTTATAAATATACAACTCTTACGGGGTTGTTTTCTCATATTTAAAGATTTACCCCTTCTATGACATTGTTTTCTTAGACTCGTAATTACACTACTTTTACGGAATTGTTTTGTCAGATTAATAAATATATATATTTTATGGGGTTATTTTCTTATATTGATAAATATTCCAATTTCTCGGGGTCGTTTTCTCATATTAAATTATTAGCACTATTATGAGGTTGTTTTCTCAAATTTATAAATAAACGCGTTTTACAAGGTTATTTTCTAAAATAGACAAATATACCCCTTTTACTGGGTTGTTTTCTTATATTATAAAATTAACTCATTTAAGGGGTTGTTTTCTCATACTCACAAATATAGCAAAATTACGGTGTTATTTTCTCTAGTTGATAAATGTCCCCGTATTATGGGATTGTTTTCTCATATTAAAAAAGTTACCCCTTCTACAAGGTTGTTTTCTCAGACTCGTAATTACAATAATTATACGGGCTTGTTTTCTCAGATTCATAAATATACACGTTTTATGAGGTTGCTTTCTCAAATTTATAAATATACACATTTTACGAAGTTATTTTCTTATATTTACAAATTTACACCTTTTACGGGATTGTTTTCTCATACTCACAAATATACCACAATTACAGGGTTATTTTCTCTGATTGATAAATATCCCTGTATTACAGGGTTGTTTTCGAATATTTATAAATATACCTCTCTTATGATGCTATTTTTTCAGACTCGCAATTACAATACATTTACGAGGTTGTTTTCTCATATTCATAAATAAACACGTTTACGGAGTTATTTTCTTATATTGATAAATATACCACTTTTACGGGGTAATTTTCTCATATTAAATTATTAGCACTATTATGGAGTTGTTTTTTCAAATTCATAAATATACACATTTTACGAGGTTATTTCTTATGTTTACAAATATACCCCTTTTGCAGGGTTATTTTCTCATATTATAAAATTAACCCATTTAAGGGATTGTTTCCTCTAACTCACAAATATATAAAAATTACAGGGTTATTTTCTAATATTTATAAATCTATCCCTCTTACGGGGTGGTTTTCTCATAATAAAAAATGTACCCCTTCTACGAGGCTGCTTTCTCATATTAAAAAATTTACCCATTCTACGAGGCTGTTTTCTTAGACTCGCAATTACACTACTCTTACGGAGTTATTTTCTTAGATTCACAAATACACACGTTTTACGAGATTATTTTCTTATATTGACAAATATACCACTTTTACGGGGTTGTTTTCTCATATTATAAAATTAATCCATTTAAGGGGTTGTTTTCTCATAATCACAATTATACCAAAATTATTGGTTATTTTCTCTGATTGATAAATATCCCCATATTATGTGCTTGTTTTCTAATATTTATAATATTTAAATATTTATAAATATTTAAAAAATTTGCCCCTTCTACGACGTGGTTTTGTCATATTAAAAAATTTACCCGTTCTACGAGGCTGTTTTCTTAGACTCTCAATTACACTACTTTTACGGGGTTGTTTCCTTAGATTCATAAACACACACGTTTTACGAGATTATTTTCTTATATTGACAAATATACCACTTTTACGGGGTTATTTTCTCATATTATAAAATTAACTCATTTTAGGGGTTGTTTTCTCATACTCAAAAATATACAAAAATTAGGGGGGGTTATTTTCTCTAATTGATAAATATCCCCGTATAATATGGTTGCTTTCTAATATTTATAAATATACCCCCCATACGAGGTTGTTTTCTCATGTTAAAAAGTTTACTATTTCTATAAGGCTGTTTTCTTAGTCTCTTAATTACACTACATTTATGGAGATATTTTCTTAGATTCATAAACACACGTTTTACGGGATTATTTTCTTATATTGACAAATATACCACTTTTACGGGGTTATTTTCTCATATTATAAAATTAACCCATTTAAGGGGTTGTTCTCTCATACTCATAAATATACCACAGTTACGGGGTTATTTTCTCTCATTGATAAATATCCCCGTATTACGGAATTGTTTTCTAATATTTACAAATATACCCCTCTTACGAGGCTGTTTTCTCATATTTAAAAATTTACCCTTTCTACGACGCTGTTTTCTTAGACTCCCAATTACACTACTTTTACGGAGTTGTTTTCTCAGATTTATAAATAAACACGTTTTACGAGATTATTTTCTTATATTGAGAAATGTACCACTTTACGGGGTCGTTTTCTCATATTAAATTATTAGCACTATTACGGGGTTGTTTCTCAAATTTATAAATATACACGTTTTACGGAGTTATTTTCTTATATTGACAAATATACCCCTCTACGGGGTTATTATCTCATATTTAAAAATTTACCCATTCTACGGCGCTGTTTTCTTAGATTCGCAATTACACTACTATCACGGAGTTGTTTTCTCAGATTTATAAATATACATATTTTACGGTGTTATTTTCTTATATTGATAAATTTACCACTTTTACAGTATCATTTTCTCTTATTAAATTATTAGCACTATTATGGGGTTATTTTCTGAAATTCATAAATATACACGTTCATTATGGGGTTATTTTCTTATATTGACAAATATGCCCCTTTTACGGGTTTGTTTTCTCATATTATAAAATTAACCCATTTAAGAGGTTGTTTTCTCATACTCACAAATATACCAAAATTATGGGGTTATTTTCTCCGATTGATAAATATCCCCATATTACGGGATTGTTTACTCAAACTAAAAAATATACCCCTTCTATGAGGCTTTTTTTTTAGATTCGAAATTACAATACTTTTACGGGGTTATTTTCTCATATTATAAAAATTAACCCATTTAAGAGGTTGTTTTCTCATACTCACAAATATACCAAAATTACGGGATTATTTTCTCCGATTGATAAATATCCCTATATTATGGCGTTGTTCTCTAATACTTATAAATATACCCTTTCTATGAGGTTGTTTTCTCATATGAAAAAATTCACCCGTTCTACGAGACTGTTTTTTAGATCCGCAATTACACTAATTTTACAGAATTGTTTTCTTATATTCATAAATATACACGTTTTATGGAGATATTTTCTTATTTTGATAAATATATTACTTTTACGGGGTGGTTTTTTCATATTAAATTATTAGCACTATTTTGGGATTTTTTTCTAAAATTCATAAATATACACATTTTACGGAGTTATGGGGTCGTTTTCTCAAATTAAATTCTTAGCACTATCATGGGGTTGTTTTCTCAAATTCATAAATATGCACGTTTTACGGGGTTATTTTCTTGTATTGACAAATATACCCCTTTTACGGGGCTGTTTTCTCATATTACAAAATTAACCCATTTAAGGGGTTGTTTTCTTATTACATGCTTTGGTTGAGAAAGACCTTCTCTTGTTAGAATGTTCGTGCCCTAGGGAGAAGGTCATAATTGATGAAAGCCCGATCAATAAATATCCCCATATTACGGGATTGTTTTTTAATATTTATAAATATACCCCTTTTACGGGGTTGTTCTCATATTAAAAAATTTACCCCTTCTACGAGACTGTTTTCTCATATTAAAAAATTTACCTGTTCTACGAGCCTGTTTTCTTAGACTCTCAAATTATACTAATTTTACGAGATTGTTTTCTCATATTCATTAATACAGACGTTTTATGGGATTATTTTCTTATATTGACAAATATACTATTTTTATGGGGTTGTTTTCTCATATTATAAAATTAATCCCTTTAAGGGGTTGTTTTCTCATATTAAAAAATTTATCCCTTCTACGAGGCTGTTTTCTCATATTAAAAAATTTACCCCTTCTACGAGGCTGTTTTCTTAGACTCGTAATTAGACTACATTTATGGAGTTGTTTTCTCAGATTCGTAAATATACACGTTTTATGGGGTTATTTTCTTATATTGATAAATATACTACTTTTACGGGGTCGTTTTCTCATATTAAATTATTAACACTATTATGGTGTTGTTTCTCAAATTCATAAATATACACGTTTTACGGGATTATTTTCTTATATTGACACGGGGTTGTTATCTCATATTTAAAAATTTACCCATTCTACGATGCTGTTTTCTTAGACTCGCAATTACACTACTATTACGGAGTTATTTCTCAGATTCATAAATATACATATTTTTGGGAGTTAATTTCTTATATTGATATATTTACCACTTTTATAGGGTTGTTTTATCAAATTCATAAATATACACGTTTTACGGAGTTTCTTTCTTGTATTAACAAATATATTCCTTTTACGGGGTAGTTTTCTCATATTTTAAAATTAACCCATTTAAGAGATTGTTTTCTCATACTCACAAATATACCAAAATTATCGGGTTATTTCTCCGATTGATAAATACCCACATATTACGTGGTTGTCTTCTAATATTTATAAAAATACCCCTCCTATGGGGTTGCTCTCATATTAAAAAATTTACCTCTTCTAAGATGTTGTTCCCTCAGACTAAAAATTTTACCCGTTCTACGAGACTGTTTTTTTATACTATCAATTACACTAGTTTTATGGGGTTGCTTTCTCAGATTCATAAATACATACGTTTTAGGAAATTATTTTCTTATATTGACAAATAATACCACTTTTATGAGGTTGTTTTCTCATATTATAAAATTAACCCATTTAAGGGGGTTGTTTTCTTATACTAAAAAATATACCAAAATCACGGGGTTATTTTCTCCCATTGATAAATATCCCCGTATTACATGGTTGTTTTCTAATATTTATAAATATACCCCTCATACGGGGTTGTTTTCTTATATTAAAGAATTTATGCTTTCTACGAGGCTGTTTTTTTGACTCTTAATTACACTACTTTTACAGGGATGTTTTCTCAGATTCATAAATACAGAGATTTTATTGGATTATTTTCTTATATTGACAAATATACGACTTTTATGGGGTTGTTTTCTTATATTATAAGATTAACCCATTTAAGGGGTTTGTAACACCCTTTAGTTATAATAATAATTATATATATATATATAAAAAAAAAAAAAAAAAAAAAAGGAAAACTTTTTTTCCCTCCCCCTCCTCCTTTTCCTTCCTCCCTTCCTTCTCCCTCCCCCCGTCTGTCTTCTTCCCACTTACTTCATGCCTTATTTCATGGCGGCCAGTCGCCCGAGCGCCTTCCTCCCTTCCGCGCTTTCTGCGGTTCCTTCCCTTTCCTCCTTCCATGAAGCGTTAGCGGGAAGGTGAGGAGTTCTTGTGGATTCGGCCTCTTGAAATGTTTCGTCACAGGCGCGAGGTCGGACTCCACTTTGAAAACCTTGAGCAACCCTTCTCGGTGAAATCCTTGGCGTGACCTTGAAAGGTGTCGCGTGGCGTGACTTTCCGTACGATCCGCCGCCTTCCGGCCACTTTCCGGCCAAAACTCTTGTCCTTCCGGGACTCTCGCAACGAGCTTGGCGTAGGCGGTTAATTAAACCTTTATTGCGGACCCGGTGTTTTACGGGCCAGCGAAATATTTTAATTTTCAACTTCGGTATAATTTTATTAGACTCCGAAAATTTTGTTATAATATTAGAAAGTTATTGAGGCTATTAATTGCTTGTGTTGGGTAGTTTAAAAATAAATCAAATTGAATTGTTTGGATTGTGGTGTTTTGGGTCGGAAAATATTAATGCAGTTCTTGTGGCTCCTGTTATTAATTTCCGGCATGTCCGATATGTTTTGGCAGGTCTGGACCCGTTCTGGGGTAAATATCCGTAATTTGGGGAGGTTACTCAAATTTTGAAGAATCCTCGAGTCCAATTTAATTCTAGGCGGTCGACCTTAGGGTCTAAGTTTAGGAAAAATGTTCGAATGTCTATTAATTGTATGTCTTTTGTTATTAGATAATTCAGCCTTCACTTGACTCCACGTGGAGCAGGTATGGAAACGCATCAATCTGTGAGTTAAAGTCATTTAATCTTTGCGCTATTGCTAATCCGATTTTAATATGCTATTTAGAATTTGTGCTTAATATGATTATTAGTATCGCATGGGTAAATGATTTCACTTGATTAATAATATTTGAAATAATATAAATTTATTATTAGTATGTTATAATAAGATGAGCGTTATTATTTTTCCCACCATGGAATTGCACGTTGTTTTACCTTAAATCTTTAATCTTTATTTCCGATATGTGTTGGTTGAGTTCATCGGATAATGATATTTCTTATATGTGATGATTGCGAATTGGGAAATGTGGCTTGTAGAACATCTGCTTTGATGGAATTTTATCGGGACTAGCGTCTTGCTGCCATTAATGATCATGGACATGTAATAAGATATTTATGGGTATGCCCACAATTGAGCATGGCTCTGGGCTGATTTGTGTAAATTGCGGAGGTAAGGTCCTGGTCGAGCATTGCTCTCAGGCGCCCGCTTATTTGATATTTAGTGACCGGTTGAAGTAAGGTCCACAGTGAGCATTGCTCTCGGGGGCCAGTCTTATTGGATTAAGAGAAACCGAATGGCTACTAGATTTCTTATTTGGATATTTAAGTGACGGTGGAGGTAAGGTCCACTGGTGAGCATTGCTCTCGGGGCGCCCGATCTTATTGGATTAAGAGCCAAAGTGGTACGTTAGAATTTGGGGTTAGGGTTCTGCCAGCCACACGTCCAGTGAAAGTAAAAATGTCTTTATTTATTTACACTCTCCTTTTATCATTTTATTATTATGGTGTATGATTTTATATTATGACTGCAATTATATTCGGAAATTGGTATATTGTTTTGAATAATTAATATATCATGTGAAGGTTGCAAAAGCCCTTAGATTATTTGATTTTGACTCACTCTCGGGTAGCGGTCTGATTGTAATTCTTTTCGGTGTGATTTAAAGACTTTCGCCTTCGCACATTCGACAGTCCGACTTCTTCTTTTTCGGACTTTTGTAATTATCTTGTACTTGTATACTTGTCATTTTTACTCTAGAGTATCCGCAGTAGGAAATTTTAAAATTTGTATAACCATTCTGACTCTTGTTGGTAGTTTGATGATGTATTATGCAAGACAATTATGACTACTTTATATTTGGTTAATTGTATATATGGATTTGCGGGTTGGTAAGGCTTACTACGGGTTTCGGTGGCCTTAAGCCTACCCATTCCCTAGTGCCGGTCATGGGCCCTCAAAGTGGGTCGTGACAGGGTTGTTTTCTCATACTCACAAATATACCACAATTGTAGGACTATTTCCTCTAATTAATAAATATTTCCATATTACGAGTTTGTTTTCTAATATATATAAATATACCTCTCTTACGAGGTTATTTTCTCATATTTTAAAAATTTACTCCTTCTACTTTTATGGAGTTGTTCTTTTATATTCATAAATATAGACGTTTTTACGGAGTTATTTCTTATATTGATAAATATACCACTTTTACAGGGTTATTTTCTCAGATTAAATTATTAGCACTATTATGGGGTTGTTTTCTCAAATTCATAAATATACACGTTTTATGGGTTATTTTCTTATATTGACAAATATACCCCTTCTACGGAGTTGTTATCTCATATTTAAACATTTACCCCTTTTGTGACGCTGTTTTCTTACACTTGCAATTACAGTATTATTATGAAGTTGTTTTCTCATAATCATAAATATACACGTCTTACGGGTTATTTTCTTATATTAATAAATTTACCACTTTTGTGGGGTCATTTTCTCATATTAAATTATTAGCACTATTATGGGGTTATTTTCTCAAATTCATAAATATACACGTTTTACGGGGTTATTCTCTTATATTGACAAATATATCACTTTTACAGGGTTGTTTTCTCATATTATAAAATTAACCCATTTAAGGGGTTGTTTTCTCATACTTAGAAATATAGAAAAATTACGGGTTATTTTCTCCGATTGATAAATATCCCAATATTACGGGGTTCTTTTCTAATATTTATAAATATACCGCTCTTACAGGGTATTTTTCTCATATTAAAAGATTTACCCCTTCAACATGGCTGTTTTTTTAGACTCGCAATTACACTACTTTTACGTAGTTGTTTTCTCATATTCATAAATATACACGTTTTAGAGGTTATTTTCTTACATTGATAAATATACCACTTTTACGGGATCGTTTTCTCATATTAAATTGTTAGCACTATTATGTGGTTGTTTTTTAAATTTATAAATATTCACCTTTTACGGGGTTATTTTCTTATATTGACAAATATATCCCTTTTACGGAGTTGTTATCTCATATTTAAAAATTTACCCCTTTTACGACGTTGTTCTCTTACACTCGCAATTACACTAGACACGTTTTATGGGATTATTTTCTTATATTAATAAATTTACCACTTTACGGGGTCGTTTTCTCATATTAAATTATTAGCACTATTATGGGGTTATTTTTTCAAATTCATAAATATACACGTTTTACTGGGCTATTCTCCTATGTTGACAAATATACCCCTTTTACGAGGTTATTTTCTCATATTATAAAATTAACCCATTTAAGGGGTTGTTTTCTCATACTCACAAATATACCAAAATTACGATATTGATTTCTCCGATTTATAAATATCCCCATAGTACGATATTGTTTTCTAATATTTATAAATATACCGCTCTTACAAGGCATTTTTCTCATATTAAAAAATTTACCCCTTCAACGAGACTGTTTTCTTAGACTTGCAATTACACTACTTTTACGTAGTTGTTTTCTCATATCATAAATATACACGTTTTAGAAGTTATTTTCTTATATTGATGAATATACCACTTTTACGGAATCGTTTTCTCATATTAAATTATTAGCACTATTATGTGGTTGTTTTCTCAAATTCATAAATATACAAGTTTTACGGGATTATTTTCTTATATTGACAAATATATCACTTTTACAAGGTGGTTTTCTCATATTATAAAATTAACCCATTTAAGGTATTATTTTTTCATACTCACAAATATACCAAACTTACGGGGTTATTTTTTCCGATTGATAAGTATCCCCGTATTACGTGGTTGTTTTCTAATATTTATAAATATATCCCTCATACGGGATTGTGTTTTTATATTAAAAAGTTTACGCTTTCTGTGAGGCTGTTTTCTTAGATTCGCAATTACACTACTTTTACGGAGTTATTTTCTTAGATTCATAAATGTATACGTTTTACAGGGTTATTTTCTTATATTAATAAATATACCACTTTTATGGGGTCATTTTCTCATATTAAATTATTAGCACTATTATGAAAATTGTTTTCTCAAATTCATAAACATACACGTTTTACGGAGTTATTTTCTTATATTGACAAATATACCCCTTTTACGGGGTTGCTTTCTCATATTATAAGATTAACCCATTTAAGGGGTTGTTTTCTTTTACTCACAAATATACCAAAATTACGAGATTATTTTCTCCGATTGATAAATATCCTCGTATTATGGGGTTGTTTTTTAATGTTTATAAATATACCATTCTTATGGGGTTGTTTTCTCATATTTAAAAATTTACCCCTTCTACGACGTTGTTTTCTTAGACTCGCAATTACACTACTTTTACGTAGTTGTTTTTACAGATTCATAAGTATATACATTTTACGAGGTTATTTTCTTATATTGATAAATATACCACTTTTGCGGGGTCATTTTCTCATATTAAATTATTAGCACTATTATGGGTTTGTTTCTCAAATTCATAAATATACATGTTTTATAGGGTTATTTTCTTATATTGACAAATATAGCTTTTTACGGGGTTGTTTTTTTATATCATAAAATTAACCCATTTAAGGGGTTGTTTTCTCATACTTACAAATATATCAAAATTATGGTGTTATTTTCTCGGCTTGATAAATATCACCGTATTACCGGGTTGTTTTCTCATATTAAACAATTTATCCCTTCTACGAGACTGTTTTCTCAGACTCACAATTACAATACTTTTAAGGAGTTGTTTTCTCAGATTCATAAATATACACGTTTTACGAAGTTATTTTCTTATATTGATAAATATACCACTTTTACGGGGTCGATTTCTCATGTTTAATTATTAGCATTGTTATGAGGTTATTTTCTCAAATTCATAAATATACACATTTTTTACATGAGGTTATTTTCTTATGTTCGCAAATATACCCCTTTTACGGGATTATTTTCTCATATTATATAAAATTAACTCATTTAAGGTATTGTTCTCTCAAACTCACAAATATACCAAAATTACGGGGTTATTTAGCCAGTTGATAAATATCCCTGTATTACGGGATTGTTTTGTCTTATTAAAAATTTTACTCCTTCTACGAGGCTGTTTTCTCAGACTCGCAATTACTATACTTTTATGGGGTTATTTTTTCAGATTAAAAAATATACATGTTTTACGGGATTATTTTCTTATATTGACAAAATATACCCCTTTTACAGGGTTGTTTTCTCATAGTATAAAGTTAACCTATTTAAGGGGTTATGTTCTCACACTCACAAATATGCCACAATTACAAGTTTATTTTCTCTGATTGATAAATATTTCCGTTTTACGAGATTGTTTATAATATTTATAAATGTACCCCTCTTACGGGGTTGTTTTCTCATATTTAAAAATTTACCCCTTCTGTGACAATGTTTTATTAGAGTCGCAATTACACTACTTTTACGGAGTTGTTTTCTCAGATTCATAATTATACACGTTTTATGGGGCTATTTTCATATATTGATAAATATATCACTTTTACGAGATTGTTTTCTCAAATTAAATTATTAGCACTATTATGGGGTTGTTTTCTCAAATTCATAAATATACACGTTTTACGAGGTTATTTTCTTAAATTGATAAATATACCCCTTTTATTATGTTGTTTTCGCATATTATAAAATTAACCCATTTAAGGGGTTGTTTTCTCATGCTCTCAAATATACCAAAATTACGAGGTTATTTTCGCCGATTGATAAATATCCCCCTATTACGGGTTTGTTTTCTAATTTTTATTAATATACCCCTCTTACGGGATTGTTCTCATTTATATTAAAATTTATCCCTCTCTGAACGTGTTTCTCACAATTCAATTTCGCTCAGTTTACAGGCTATTTTCCTAGACACGCAATTACACTACTTTTACGGGGTTGTTTTCTCATATTATAAAATTAACCCATTTAAGGGGTTGTTTTTTCATTCTCACAAATATACCAAAATTACGAGGTTATTTTCTCCGATTGATAAATATCCTCGTATTACGTGGTTGTATTCTAATATTTATAAATACACCTCTCTTGCAGAGTAGTTTTCTCATATTAAAAAATTTACCCTTTCTACGAGGCTATTTTCTCATATTAAAAAATTTAGCTGTGTACGGGGTTGTTTTCTCATATTCATAAATGCACACGTTCTACGGGATTATTTTCTTATATTGACAAATATACCACATTTACGGAGTTGTTTTCTCATATTATAAGATTAACCCATTTTAGGGATTGTTTTCTCATACTCACAAATGTACCAAAATTACGGTGTTATTTTCTCGGCTTGATAAATATCCCTGTATTACCGGGTTGTTTTCTCATATTAAAAAATTTACCCCTTCCATGAGGCTGTTTTCTAAGACTCACAATTACAATACTTTTACGTAGTTATTTTCTCAGATTCATAAATATACACGTTTTACGGGGTTATTTTCTTATATTGATAAATATACCACTTTTACAGGGCCGTTTTCTCATGTTAAATTATTAGCATTATTATAAGATTGTTTCTCAATTTCATAAATATACACTTTTTACGGGGTTATTTTCTTATATTGACAAATATACCCCTTTTAGCGATTTGTTTTCTCATATAATATAATTAACCCATTTAAGTGGTTGTTTTCTCATACTCACAAATATAGCAAAATTTTGGGATTATTTCTCCGATTGATAAATATCTTCGTATTACGGGGTTGTATTCTAATATTTATAAATACACCCCTCTTACGGGGTTGTTTTCTCATATTAAAAAATTTACACCTTTTACGAGGCTGTTTTCTCATATTAAAAAATTTAGCCGTTTACAGGGTTGTTTCCTCATATTCATAAATACACATGTTCTACGGTATTATTTTTTTATATTGACAAATATACCACTTTTACGGGATTTTTGTCTCATATTATAAAATTAACCCATTTAAGTCGTTGTTTTCTCATACTCAAAAATATTCCAAAATTACAAGGTTATTTTCTTCGGTTGACAAATATCCCCGTATTACGGGGTTGTTTTCTTATATTTATAAATATACCCCTCTTACGGGGTTGTTTTCTCATATTTAAAAATTTACCCCTTTTATGACGCTGTTTTCTTAGACTCGCAATTACACTACTTTTACGGGGTTGTTTTCTTATATTATAAAATAAACCCATTTAAAGGGTTGTTTTCTCATACTCACAAGTATACCACAATTATGGGATTATTTTCTCTTATTGATAAATATCCTCATATTACGAGGTTATTTCCTAATATTTATAAATATACCCCTCTTACGGGGTTGTTTTTCTCATATTTAAAAATTTATCCCTTATACGAGGCTGTTATCTCATGTTCATAAAATATACATATTTTACGGGGTGATTCTCTTATATTGATGAATATACTACTTTTACGGGTTTATTTTCTCATATTAAATTATTAGCACTATTATAGGGCTGTTTTCTAAAATTCATAAATATATACGTTGTACTGGGTTTTTTTCTTATATTGATAAATATACCCATTTTATGGGATTGTTTTCTCATATAATATAATTAACCCATTGACGGGGTTATTTCTCATACTCACAAATATACCAAAATTGCGGGGTTATTTTTTCCAATTGATAAATATCCCCGTATTACGGGGTTGTTTTCTAATATTTAAAAATAAACTCCTCTTACGGGGTTGTTTTCTCATATTTAAAGATTTACACCTTCTACGATGTTGTTTTCTCATAATGCAATTACAATACTTTTACGGGGTTGTTTTCTTAGACTCATAAATATAAACGTTTTATGGGGTTGTTTTGTCAAATTCATAAATATACATATTTTATGGGATTGTTTCCTCATTTTGAGAAATATACCCCTTTTACGGGGTTGTTTCCTCTTATTAGAAAATTAACCCATTTAAGGGGCTGTTTTCTCATACTCACAAATATACAACAATTACGTGGTTATTTTCTCCGATTGATAAATATCCCGTATTATGGGGATATTTTCTAATATTTATAAATATCCCCCTCTTACGAGGCTGTTTTCTTAGACTCACAATTACACTACTTTTACGGGGTTGTTTTCTGAGATTCATAAATACACACGTTTTACGGGATTATTTTCCTATATTGACAAATATACCACTTTTAATGGGTTGTTTTCTTGTTCTCACAAATATACGACAATTACAGGGTTATTTTCTCGGATTGATAAATATCCCGTATTACGGAACTTTTTTCTAATTTTAAAATATATACCCCTCTTACGGGGTTGTATTCTCATATTTAAAAATTTACTCCTTCTAAAAGGTTACTTTCTCAGACTCCCAATTACAATACTTTGATGGGATCGTTTTCTCATATTCATAAATATAAATATTTTAAGGGGTTGTTTTCTCAGATTCATAAAATATGCACGTTTTATGGGGTTATTTTCTTATATTTAGAAATATAACACTTTTACGGTGTTGTTTTTTCATATTATAAAACCATAAATTTAAGGGGTTGTTTTTCATACTCACAAATATACCACAATTATGGGATTATTTTCTTCGATTGATAAATATTCCTGTGTTATGGGGTTATTTTCTAATATTTATAAATATACTCCTTTTGCGGGGCTGTTTTCTCATATTATAAAATCAACCCATTTAAGAGGTTGTTTTCTCATACTCACAAATATATCAAAATCACAGGGTTATTTTCTCTGATTGATAAATATCCTGTATTACGGGATCGTTTTCTCATACTAAATTATTAGCACTATTACGTTGTTACTTTCTCAAATTCATAAAGATACACGTTTTACTGTGTTATTTTCTTATAACCACAAATATACCGGGGTTGTTTTCTCATATTATAAAATTAACCCATTTAAGGGGTTGTTTTCTCATACTCACAAATATTCAACAATTACAGGGTTATTTTATCGGAGTTTTAAATATTTATTCTATTTATATTTATTATATTTATATATTAATTATTAATTTTTTCTAATTTATTTTATATTAATTTGTTAATTCTTATTAATTTAATTCTATTTATTTTATTTATATTTAATATTTATCTATTAAATTAATTCTATTTAATATTTACAAATATACCTATCATACGGGGTTGTTCGCTCATATTTAAAAATTGACCCCTTCTACGACATTGTTTTCTTAGACTCGAAATTACACTAATTTTACCGAGTTGTTTTCTCAAGTTCATAAATATACACGTTTTACAAGGTTATTTTCTTATATTGATAAATATACCACTTTTACGGGGTCGTTTTCTCGTATTAAATTATTAGCACTATTATAGGGTTGTTTTCTCAAATTTATAAATATACACGTTTTACGGGGTTATTTTCTTATGTTGACAAATATAACCATTTTACGGGATTGTTTTCTCATATTACAAAATTAACACATTTAAGGGGTTGTTTTCTCATTTTCATAAATATACTAAAATCACGAGGTTATTTTCACCAATTATTAAATATCTCCATATTAGGGGACAGTTTTCTAATATTTATAAATATACCCCTCTTACGGGGTTGTTCTCATATTAAAAAAATACCCCTTCTACGATGTTGTTTTCCTAGACCCGCAATTACACTATTTTACGGGGTTGTTTTCTGAGATTCAAAAATACACACGTTTTATAGGATTATTTTCCTATATTGACAAATATACCACTTTTAAAGGGTTGTTTTCTCATGTTATAAAATTAACCCATTTAAGCGAATGTTTTCTCGTACTCACAAATATACTACAATTATGGGGTTATTTTCTCGGATTCATAAATATCCCCATATTACAGTGTTATTTTCTAATACTTATAAATATACCCCTCTTACGAGGTTGTTTTCTCATATTTAAAAATTTACCCTTTCTACGAGGCTGTTTTCTCGGACTTGCAATTACAACACTTTTACAGGGTTGTTTTCTCAGAATCATAAATATAAACCTTTTACGGGGTTGTCTTCTCAAATTCATAAATATACACGTTTTACAGGGTTATTTTCTTATATTGACAAACATACCTCTTTTACAGGATTGTTTTCTCATATTATAAAATTAACCCATTGAAGGGGTTGTTTTCTCATATTCATAAATATACCATAATTACGGGGTTATTTTCTCTAATTGATAAATATCCTCGTATTACGGGGTTATTTTCTAATATTTAAAAATATACCCCATTTTACGACGTTGTTTTCTCATATTATAAAATTAACCCATTTAAGAGGTTGTTTTCTCGTACTCACAAATATACCAAAATTAAAGGGTTATTTTCTCTAATTGATAAATATTCCGTATGACAAGATCATTTTTTCATATTAAATTATTAGCACTATTATGAGGTGGTTTTATCCAATTCCTAAATATACACGTTTTACAAAGCTATTTTCTTATATTGACAAATATACCTCTTTTATGGGTTATTTTCTCATATAATAAAATTAACCCATAAAAGGGGTTGTTTTCTCATACTCACAAGTATACCACAATTACGAGGTTATTTTCTCTGATTGATTGATATCCTCATATTACGGGGTTGTTTTCTAATATTTACAAATATACCCCTCTTATGGGGTTATTTTCTCATATTTAAAAATTTAGCCCTTCTACGAGGATATTTCTCAGACTCGCAATTTCAATACTTTTACAGGGTTGTTTTCTCAGATTCATAAATATACACGTTTTATGGAGTTATTATCTTATATTGATAGATATACCACTTTTACGGGATCGTTTTCTCATATTAAATTATTAGCACTATTATGGGGTCTTTTTCTCAAATTCATAAATATATATGTTTTATGGAGTTATTTTCTCATATTGACAAATATACCACTTTTATGGGGTTGTTTTCTCATATTTTAAAATTAACACATTTAAGGGGTTGTTTTCTCATGCTCACAAATATACTAAAATTATGGGGTTATTTTCTCCGATTGATAAATATCCCCATATTATGGTGTTGTTCTCTAATATTTATAAATATACCCCTCTTACGGGGTTGTTCTCCTCTTAAAAAATTTATCCCTTCTGCGAGGCTGTTATCTTAGACTCGTAATTATACTACTTTTACGGGGTTGTTTTCTCAGATTCATAAATACACACGTTTTACGGGATTATTTTTCTATATTGACAAATATACCACTTTTACAGTGTTGTTTTCTCATGTTATAAAATTAACCCATTTAAGGGATTGTCTTCTCGTACTCACAAATATGCCACAATTACAGGGTTATTTTCTCGAATTGATAAATATTCTCGTATTACAGGGTTATTTTCTAATCTTTATAAATATACCCCTCTTACGAGGTTGTTTTCTCATATTTAAAAATTTACCCCTTCTACGAGGTTGTTTTCTCATACTCGCAATTACACTACATTTACTGGGTTGTTTTCTCAGATTCATAAATATACACGTTTTACGGAGTTATTATCCTATATTGATAACTATACCTCTTTTACAGTGTCGTTTTCTCATATTAAATTACTAGCACTATTATAGGGTTGTTTTTTCAAATTCATAAATATACACGTTTTATGGGGTTATTTTCTTATGTTGACAAATATACCCCTCTTGCGGGGTTGTTTTCTCATATTTAAAAATTTGCCCTTTCTATGACGTTGTTTCCTTAGACTCGCAATTACACTATTTTTACGGAGTCGTTTTCTGATATTTATAAATATATACATTTTACGGGGTTATTTATTTATATTGACAAATACACCATTTTTACGTTGTTGTTTTCTCATATTAAATGATTAGCACTATTATGGGGTTGTTTTCTCAAATTCATAAATATACACGTTTTGCAGGGTTATTTTCTTAAATTGATAAATATACCCCTTTTACGGGGTTGTTTCCTCCTATTACAAAATTAATCCATTTAAGAGGTTGTTTTCTCATACTCACAAATATACCAAAATTACGGGGTTATTTTCTCCAATTGATAAATATCCCGTGTTACGGGGTCGTTTTCTCATAAAATAACCCCTTCTACGAGAATGTTTTCGCAGGCTCGCAATTAGAATACTTTTACGGGGTTGTTTTCTCAGATTCATAAATATACCACTTTTACAGGATCATTTTCTCATATTAAATTATTAGCACTATTACGGGGTTGTTCTCTCAAATTCATAAATATACACGTTTTACGGGATTATTTTCTTATATATACATATATACCCCTTTCACGGGGTTGTTTTTCATATTATAAAATTAACCAATTTAAGGGGTTGTTTTCTCATACTCACAAGTATACCATAATTACAGGGTTATTTTCTCATATTATAAAATTAACCTATTTAAGATGTTATTTTCTCATACTCACAAATATACCAAAATTATGTGGTTATTTTCTCTGATTGATAAATATCCCCATATTACGGGATTGTTTACTCAAATTAAAAAATGTACCCCTTCTATGAGGCTTTTTTTTAGACTCGAAATTACAGTACTTTTACGGGGTTATTTTCTCATATTATCAAAATTAACCCATTTAAGAGGTTGTTTTCTCATACTCATAAATATACCATAATTACAGGATTATTTTCTCCGATTGATAAATATCCCTGTCACGACCCCACCCGTGGGCCCGTGACCGACACTAGGGAATGGGTAGGCTTAAGGCCACCGAAACCCGTAGTAAGCCTGACACTCACTGATTTAAACAAACCTAATCTCAAATTAATATTATTAAAACCATAAATTATCTTAATAGCTACATTCTACATAATCGGTCTGCCAGAAAAACTAGGCGAGACCTGAAACTCAGAAAATTTACAACTGATACATCTACTATTACTACTGCGGAGAATCTAAGATTTACCAATTTACATTCCAAATCAAATACATCACCCGATGATGAAGGAGTCTACACCGAATAAGAGTCATGGAGAACTAACAAATACAAATCCGAAAAAAAATATAAATGGAGACTATCACCGAGTGAGTTAAAATCAAATAATCTAGGGACTATTGCTTCTTCTCGGAAAACATAGATTATTCAAATCAGATATCAAACCATACTATAATCATACCCTACTATTTCCTTCACATAAAATATTAATCATTCGAATCAAAATATCAACCATGCACGTAAATACAATCCATATTATAATCATACCACAATAAATTAATAAATGAATAAATAAAAATATATTTTTACTTTCACGGGACGAGTGGCTCGGTAGAACCCTAAACCCCAAAATCTAGTAGCCATTCGGCTCTCTTAATCCAATAAGACTGGCGCCCCGAGAGCAATGCTCACCGTGGACCTTACCTCCACCTCCGGTCACTTAAGTATCCAAATAAGAAATCTAGTAGCCATTCGGCTCTCTTAATCCAATAAGATCGGGCGCCCGAGAGCAATGCTCGACCGGGGACCTTACCCACCGGGTCACTTAAGTATCCAAATAAGAAATCTAGTAGCCATTCGGCTCTTTTAATCCAATAAGACTGGTGCCCCGAGAGCAATGCTCGACTAGGGACCTTACCTCCAGTCTGGTCACTTAAGTATCCAAATAAGCCGGCGCCCCGAGAGTAATGCTCGACCAGGGACCTTACCTCCTAATCAATCGAACTCGACCAGAGAGCAATGCTCGATCAGGGCAAACAAATCCATAATAACCTTATGTCCATAATCATTACCGGTGCGCACGCGGTCCTGATGTAACCCATCAGGCGGCATGTTCTACAAGCCACGTTTCCCAAGACACAATCATCCATTTAATAAATATCATTGTATAATGAAATCATTCAAAATTTGTATTTAAATCATTCCAATTAAACCGAGTAAAAATAAAGCTAAAATTAACTTAAATAAAAACTCATTATTAAATATATAAAAAAAAATTCCGGGTGTTACAATCCCTGTATTACGGCGTTGTTCTCTAATACTTATAAATATATCCTTTCAACGAGTTTGTTTTCTCATATGAAAAAATTCACTCGTTCTACGAGACTATTTTCTTAGATTCGCAATTGCACTACTTTTACAGAATTATTTTCTCATACTCATAAATATACACATTTTACGGAGATATTTTCTTATATTGATAAATATATTACTTTTACGGGGTGGTATTCTCATATTAAATTATTAGCACTATTATGGGGTTGTTTTCTCAAATTCATAAATATACACATTTTACGGGGTTATTTTCCTATATTGACAAATATACCCCTTTTATGGAGCTGTTTTCTCATATTACAAAGTTAACTGAATTACGGGGTTGTTTTCTCATACTCACAAATATACCAAAATTACAAGGTTATTTTTACCGATTGATAAATATCCCCATATTACGGGGTTGTGTTCTAATATTTATAAGAATATACCCCTCTTACGGGGTTGTTTACTCATATTAAAAAATTTACCTATTCTACGAGGCTGTTTTCTTAGACTCGCAATAACACTACTTTTACGGAGTTGTTTTCTCAGATTCATAAATATACAAGTTTTATAGAGTTTTTTTCTTATATTGATAAATATACCACTTTTACGGGGTTGTTTTCTCAAATTAAATTCTTAGTACTATCACGGGGTTGTTTTCTCAAATTCATAAATATGCACGTTTTACGGAGTTATTTTCTTATATTAACAAATATACCCCTTTTACGGGGCTGTTTTCTCATATTATAAAATTAACCCATTTAAGGGGTTGTTTTCTTATACTCACAAATATATCAAAATTACGGGGTTATTTTCTCCGATTGATAAATATCCCCATAATATGGGGTTGTTTTCTAATATTTATAAATATACCCCTCTTACGGGGTTGTTTTCTCATATTAGAAAATTTACCCTTCTACGATGCTGTTTTCTCATATTAAAAAATTTACCCATTCTACGAGGCTGTTTTCTTAGACTCGTAATTAGACTACTTTTATGGAGTTATTTTCTCAAATTCGTAAATATACACGTTTTATGAGGTTATTTTCTTATATTGATAAATATACGAGGTCGTTTTCTCATATTAAATTATTACCACTATTATGGTGTTGTTTCTCAAATTCATAAATATACACGTTTTACGGGGTTATTTTCTTATATTGACGAGGGGTTGTTATCTCATATTTAAAATTTACCCCCTCTACGACGCTATTTTCTTAGACTCGCAATTACACTGCTATTACGGAGTTATTTTCTCAGATTCATAAATATGCATATTTTAGGAAGTTAATTTCTTATATTGATATATTTACCACTTTTATGGGGTCGTTTTCTCATATTAAATTATTAGCACTATTATGGGGTTTTTTTTTCTCAAATTCATAAATATACACGTTTTAAGGGGTTTTTCCTTGTATTGACAAATATACTCATTTTACAGGGTAGTTTTCTCATATTTTAAAATTAACCCATTTAAGAGGTTGTTTTCTCATACTCACAAATATATCAAAATTACCGGGTTATTTCTCCGATTGATAAATACCCACATATTACGTGGTTGTCTTCTAATATTTATAAATATACCCCTCCTACGGGGTTGCTCTTATATTAAAAAAATTACCTCTTCTACGATGTTATTCTCTCAGACTAAAAAATTTACCCGTTCTACGAGACTATTTTTTTAGACTATCAATTACACTACTTTTACGGGGTTGCTTTCTCAAATTCATAAATACATACGTTTTAGGGAATTATCTTTTTATATTGACAAATAATACCACTTTTATGAGGTTGTTTTCTCATATTATAAAATTAACCCATTTAAGGGGTTGTTTTCTCATACTCACAAATATACCAAAATCACGGGGTTATTTTCTCCCATTGATAAATATTCCCGTATTATATGGTTGTTTTCTAATATTTATAAATATACCCCTCATACGGGGTTGTTTTCTTATATTAAAAAGTTTATGCTTTCTACGAGGCTTTTTTTTTACTCTTAATTACACTACTTTTACGGAGATCTTTTCTCAGATTCATAAATACACACATTTTATTGGATTATTATCTTATATTGACAAATATACGACTTTTATAGGGTTGTTTTCTCATATTATAAGATTAACCCATTTAAGGGGTTGTTTTCTCATACTCACAAATATACCACAATTGCAGGATTATTTTCTCTAATTAATAAATATTCCCATATTACGAGGTTATTTTCTAATATATATAAATATACCCCTCTTACGGGGTTATTTTCTCATATTTTGAAAATTTACTCCTTCTACTTTTATGGAGTTGTCTTTTCAGATTCATAAATATAGACGTTTTTACGGAGTTATTTCTTATATTGATAAATATACCACTTTTACGGGGTTGTTTTCTCAGATTAAATTATTAGCACTATTATGGGGTTGTTTTCTCAAATTCATAAATATACACGTTTTACGGGGTTATTTTCTTATATTGACAAATATACCTCTTCTATAGAGTTGTTATCTCATATTTAAAAATTTACCCCTTTTATGACGCTGTATTCTTACACTTGCAATTATAGTATTATTATGGAGTTGTTTTCTCATAATCATAAATATACACGTCTTACGGGGTTATTTTCTTATATTAATAAATTTACCACTTTTACGGGGTCATTTTCTCATATTAAATTATTAGCACTATTATGGAATTATTTTCTCAAATTCATAAATATACACGTTTTACGGGATTATTCTCCTATATTGACAAATATATTAATTTTACAGGGTTGTTTTCTCATATTATAAAATTAACCCATTTTAGAGGTTGTTTTCTCATACTCACAAATATAGAAAAATTACGGGGTTATTTTCTCCGATTGATAAATATCCCAATATTACGGCGTTGTTTTCTAATATTTATAAATATACCGCTCTTACAGGGTATTTTTCTCATATTAAAAAATTTACCCCTTCAACATGGTTGTTTTTTTAGACTCGCAATTACACTACTTTTACGTAGTTGTTTTTTCATATTCATAAATATACACGTTTTAGAGGTTATTTTCATATATTGATAAATATACCACTTTTACGGGATCATTTTCTCATATTAAATTGTTAGCACTATTATGTGGTTGTTTTTTCAAATTTATAAATATTCACCTTTTTCGAGGTTATTTTCTTATATTGACAAATATACCCCTTTTACGGAGTTGTTATCTAATATTTAAAAATTTACCCCTTTTACGATGCTGTTCTCTTACACTCGCAATTACACTACTATTATGGAGTTGTTTTCTCAGATTCATAAATAGACACATTGTACGGGGTTATTTTCTTATATTAATAAATTTACCACTTTACGGGGTCGTTTTCTCATATTAAATTATTAGCACTATTATGGGGTTGTTTTCTCAAATTCATAAATATACACGTTTTACATGGCTATTCTCCTATATTGACAAATATACCCGTTTTACGAGATTGTTTTCTCATATTATAAAATTAACCCATTTAAGGGGTTGTTTTCTCATACTCACAAATATACCAAAATTACGATGTTGTTTTCACCGATTGATAAATATCCCCATAGTACGATGTTGTTTTCTAATATTTATAAATATACCGCTCTTACAGGGTATTTTTCTCATATTAAAAAATTTACCCCTTCAACGAGGCTGTTTTCTTAGACTTGCAATTACACTACTTTTACGTAGTTGTTTTCTCATATCATAAATATACACGTTTTAGAGGTTATGTTCTTATATTGATAAATATACCACTTTTACGGGATCGTTTTCTCATATTAAATTATTAGCACTATTATGTGGTTGTTTGCTCAAATTAATAAATATTCATGTGTTACAGGGTTATTTTTTTATATTGATAAATATATCCCTTTTACGCGATTATTTTCTCATTTTATAAAATTAACCCATTTAAGAAGTTGTCTTCTTATACTCACAAATATACCAAAATTACGCGGTTATTTCAACGATTCATAAATATCCCCGTATTATGTGGTTGTTTTATAATATTTATAATTATACACCTCTTACGAGGTTGTTCTCATATTAAAAAATTTACCCCTTCTACGTCGTTGTTTTCTCATATTAAAAAATTTATCCGTGCTACGAGGCTGTTCTCTTAGACTCTCAATTACAGTACTTTTACGGGGTTGTTTTCTCAGATTCATAAATACACACGTTTTACGGAATTATTTTTTTATATTGACAAATATATCGCTTTTACAAGGTGATTTTCTCATATTATAAAATTAACCCATTTAAGGTGTTGTTTTTTCATACTCACAAATATACCAAAATTGCGGGGTTATTTTTTTCAATTGATAAGTATTCCCGTATTACGTGGTTGTTTTCTAAAATTTATAAATATATCCCTCAAACAGGGTTGTGTTCTCATATTAAAAAGTTTACGCTTTTTATGAGGCTGTTTTCTTAGGTTCGCAATTACACTACTTTTACGGAGTTATTTTCTTAGATTCATAAATATATACGTTTTACGGGGTCATTTTCTTATTGATTAATATACCACTTTTACAGGGTCATTTTCTCATATTAAATTATTAGCACAATTATGAAATTTCCTTTTCTTAAATTCATAAACATACACGTTTTACGGAGTTGCTTTCGCATATTATAAGATTAACCCATTTAAGGGGTTGTTTTCTTTTACTCACAAATATAACAAAATTACGAGATTATTATCTCCTATTGATAAATATCCCCGTATTACGGGGTTGTTTTCTAATGTTTATAAATATACCATTCTTATGGGGTTGTTTTCTCATATTTAAAAATTTACCCCTTCTACGACGCTGTTTTCTTAGACTCGCAATTACACTACTTTTACATAGTTGTTTTCACAGATTCATAAGTATACACGTTTTACGGGGTTGATTATTTTCTTAAATTGACAAATATACCCCTTTTACTGTGTTGTTTTCTCATATTATAAAATTAACCCATTTAAGGGGTTGTTTTCTCATGCTCTCAAATATACCAAAATTACGAGGTCATTTTCGCCAATTGATAAATATCCCTCTATTACGGGTTTATTTTCTAATATTTATTAATATACCCCTCTTACGGGAATGTTCTCATATTAAAAAATTTACCCCTTCTACGAAGCTGTTTTCTCACATTAATAAATTTACCTGTTCTACGAGGCTATTTTCCTAGACATGCAATTACACTACTTTTACGGGGTTGTTTTCTCATATTATAAAATTAACCCATTTAAGGGGTTGTTTTTTCATTCTCACAAATATACCAAAATGACGGGGTTATTTTCTCCGATTGATAAATATCCTCGTATTACGTGGTTGTATTCTAATATTTATAAATACACCTCTCTTGCGGGGTTGTTTTCTCATATTAAAAATTTTACCCTTTCTACGAGGTTGTTTTCTCATATTAAAAAATTTAGCCGTTTACGGGGTTGTTTTCTCATATTCATAAATGCACACGTTCTATGGGATTATTTTCTTATATTAACAAATATCCCCATATTACGGGGTTGTTTTCTTATATTTATAAATATACCCCTCTTACGGGGTTGTTTTCTCATATTTAAAAATTTACTCCTTCTACGACGCTGTTTTCTTAGACTCGCTATTACCCTACTTTTACGGGGTTGTTTTCTCATATTATAAAATAAACCCATTTAAAGAGTTGTTTTCACATACTCACAAGTATACCACAATTATGGGATTATTTTCTCTGATTGATAAATATCCTCATATTACGAGGTTATTTTCTAATATTTATAAATATACCCCTCTTACGGGATTGTTTTTCTCATATTTAAAAATTTATCCCTTATACGAGACTGTTCTCTCATGTACATAAATATACATGTTTTACGGGGTGATTCTCTTATATTGATGAATATACTACTTTTACGGGTTTATTTTCTCATATTAAATTATTAACACTATGATGGGGCTGTTTTCTAAAATTCATAAATATATACGTTGTACTGGATTTTTTTTCTTATATTGATAAATATACCCATTTGATGAGATTGTTTTCTCATATAATATAATTAACCCATTTACGGGGTTATTTCTCATACTCACAAATATACCAAAATTGCGAGGTTATTTTTCCAATTGATAAATATCCCCGTATTACGGGGTTATTTTCTAATATTTAAAAATAAACTCCTCTTACGGGGTTGTTTTCTCATATTTAAAGATTTACACCTTCTACGATGTTGTTTTCTCAAACTCGCAATTACAATACTTTTACGGGGTAGTTTTCTTAGATTCATAAATATAAACGTTTTACGAGATTGTTTTGTCAAATTCATAAATATACACATTTTACGGGATTATTTTCTCATATTGAGAAATATACCCGTTTTACAGGGTTGTTTTCTCATATTATAAAATTAACCCATTTAAGGGGCTGTTTTCTCATACTCACAAATATACAACAATTACGTGGTTATTTTCTCCGATTGATAAATATCCCGTATTATGGGGATATTTTCTAATATTTATAAATACCCCCCTCTTACGAGGCTGTTTTCTTAGACTCGCAATTACACTACTTTTACGGGATTGTTTTCTCAGATTCATAAATACACACGTTTTACGGGATTATTTTCCTATATTGACAAATATACCACTTTTAAGGGGGTTGTTTTCTCGCACTCACAAATATACGACAATTACAGGGTTATTTTCTCGGATTAATAAATATCCCCGTATTACGAAATTTTTTTCTATTATTAAAATATATACCCCTCTTACGGGGTTATATTCTCATATTTAAAAATTTACTCCTTCTAAAAGGTTGTTTTCTCAGACTTGCAATTACAATACTTTTATGTGATCGTTTTCTCATATTCATAAATATAAATATTTTATGGGGTTGTTTTCTCAGATTCATAAATATACACGTTTTATGGGGTTATTTTCTTCGATTGATAAATATTCCTGTGTTACCGGTTTATTTTCTAATATTTATAAATATACCCCTTTTGCGGGGTTGTTTTCTCATATTATAAAATCAACCCAATTAAGAGGTTGTTTCCTCATACTCACAAATATACCAAAATCAAAGGGTTATTTTCTATGATTGATAAATATCCTGTATTACGGGATCGTCTTCTCATACTAAATTGTAAGCACTATTTCATTGTTACTTTCTCAAATTCATAAATATACACGTTTTACTGTGTTATTTTCTTATAATCACAAATATACTGCTTTTACGGGGTTGTTTTCTAATATAATAAAATTAACCCATTTAAGGGGCTGTTTTCTCATACTCACAAATATTCAACAATTACGGGGTTATTTTCTCGGAGTCATAAATATCCCCGTATTACAGGGTTATTTTCTAATATTTATAAATATACCCCTCATACGGGGTTGTTCTCTCATATTTAAAAATTGACCACTTCTACGACGTTGTTTTCTTAGACTCGAAATTACACTACTTTTACCGAGTTGTTTTCTCAGATTCATAAATATACACGTTTTATAAGGTTATTTTCTTATATTTATAAATATACTACTTTTACGGGGTCGTTTTCTCATATTAAATTATTAGCACTATTATGAGGTTGTTTTCTCAAATTAATAAATATACACGTTTTACGGAGTTATTTTCTTATGTTAACAAATATAACCGTTTTACGGGGTTGTTTTCTCATATTATAAAATTAACACATTTAAGGGGTTGTTTTCTCATTTTCATAAATATACTAAAATTACAAGGTTATTTTCACAAATTATTAAATATCTCCATATTACGGGATAGTTTTCTAATATTTATAAATATACCTCTCTTACGGAGTTGTTCTCATATTAAAAAAATTACCCCTTCTACGATGCTGCTTTCTTAGACTCGCAATTACACTATTTTACGAGGTTGTTTTCTGATATTCATAAATACACACGTTTTACGGGATTATTTTCCGATATTGACAAATATACCACTTTTAAAGGGTTATTTTCTCATGTTATAAAATTAACCCATTTAAGCGAATGTTTTCTCGTACTCACAAATATACCACAATTACGGGGTTATTTTCTCGGATGCATAAATATCCCCATATTACAGTGTTATTTTCTAATACTTATAAATATACCCCTCTTACGGGGTTGTTTTCTCATATTTAAAAATATACCCCTTCTACGAGGCTGTTTTCTCAGACTCGCAATTACAATACTTTTACAGGGTTGTTTTCTCAGAATCATAAATATAAACCTTTTACGGGGTTGTCTTCTGAAACTCATAAATATACACGTTTTACGGGATTATTTTCTTATATTGACAAACATACCCCTTTTACAGGATTGTTTTCTCATATTATAAAATTAACCCATTGAAGGGGTTGTTTTCTCATATTCATAAATATACCATAATTACGGGGTTATTTTCTCTGATTGATAAATATCCTCGTATTACGGGGTTATTTTCTAATATTTATCAATATACCCCTTTTACGGCGTTGTTTTCTCATATTATAAAATTAACCCATTTAAGAGGTTGTTTTCTCGTACTCACAAATATACCAAAATTAAAGGGTTATTTTCTCTAATTGATAAATATTCCGTATGACGAGATCATTTTCTCATATTAATTTATTAGCACTATTATGGGGTGATTTAATCAAATTTCTAAATATACACGTTTTACAAAGTGATTTTCTTATATTGACAAAAATACCTCTTTTACGGGTTATTTTCTCATATAATAAAATTAACCCATTAAAGGGGTTGTTTTCTCATACTCACAAGTATACCACAATTACGAAGTTATTTTCTCTGATTGATTGATATCCTAATATTATGGGGTTGTTTTCTAATATTTATAAATATACCCATCTTATGGGGTTATTTTTTCATATTTAAAAATTTAGCCATTCTACGAGGATATTTCTCAAACTCGCAATTACAATACTTTTGCAGGGTTATTTTCTCAGATTCATAAATATACACGTTTTACGGAGTTATTTTCTTATATTGATAGATATACCACTTTTACGAGGTCGTTTTCTCATATTAAATTATTAGCACTATTATGGGGTCTTTTTCTCAAATTCATAAATATATATGTTTTATGGAGTTATTTTCTCATATTGACAAATATACTACTTTTACGGGGTTGTTCTCTCATATTTTAAAATTAACACATTTAAGGGGTTGTTTTCTCATGCTCACAAATATACTAAAATTACGGGGTTATTTTCTCCGATTAATAAATATCCCCATATTATGGTGTTGTTTTCTAATATTTATAAATATACCCCACTTACGGGGTTGTTCTCCTCTTAAAAAATTTATCCATTCTACGAAACTATTTTCTTACACTCGTAATTATACTATTTTTACGGGGTTATTTTCTCAAATTCATAAATACACACGTTTTACGGGATTATTTTTCTATATTGACAAATATACCACTTTTACATTGTTGTTTTCTAATATTTAAAATTAACCCATTTAAGGGATTGTCTTCTCGTACTCACAAATATGCCACAATTAGGGGGTTACTTTCTCGAATTGATAAATATTCTCGTATTACAGGGTTATTTTCTAATCTTTATAAATATACTCCTCTTATGGGGTTGTTTTCTCATATTTAAAAATTTACCCCTTCTACGAGGTTGTTTTCTCATACTCGCAATTACGCTACATTTACTGGGTTGTTTTCTCAGATTCATAAATATACACATTTTACGGGGTTATTATCCTATATTGATAACTATACCTCTTTTATGGTGTCATTTTCTCATATTAAATTATTAGCACTATTATAGGGTTGTTTTTTCAAATTCATAAATATACCTGTTTTATGGGGTTATTCTCTTATGTTGACAAATATACCCCTCTTGCGGGGTTGTTTTTTCATATTTAAAAATTTACCCTTTCTATGGCGTGGTTTTCTTAGACTCACAATTACGCTATTTTTACGGAGTTGTTTTCTGATATTCATAAATATACACATTTTACGGGGTATTTCTCATATTGACAAATGTACCTATTTTATTGGGTTATTTTCTCATATTATAAAATTAACCCATTCAAGGGATTATTTTCTCATACTCACAAATATACCAAAATTACAGGGTTATTTTTTCCGATGGATAAATATCCCCATATTACGGGGTTATTTTCTCATATTAAAAAATTTACCGCTTCTACGAGACTATTTTCTCAGACTCACAATTACAATACTTTTACGAGGTTGTTTTCTCAGATTTATAAATATACACGTTTTACGGGATTATTTGTTTATATTGATAAATATACCATTTTGACGGGGTCGTTTTCTCATATTAAAAATTATTAGTACTATTATGGAGTTGTTTTCTCAAATTTGTAAAAATACACGTTTTATGGGGTTATTTTCTTATATTGACAAATATACCCCTTATATGGGCTTGTTTTCTCATATTATAAAATTAACCCATTAAGGGGTTGTTTTCTCGTACTCACTAATATACTAAAATTACGGGGTTATTTTCTCTGATTGATAAATATCCCCGTATTACGGGGTTGTTTCCTCGTATTAAAACATTTATCGCTACTACGAGGCTATTTTCTCAGACTTGTAATTACAATACTTTTACGGGGTTGTTTTCTCAAATTCATAAATATACACCTTTTACGGGGTTATTTTTTTTATATTGATAAATATACCATTTTGACAGGGTCGTTTTCTCATATTAAATTATTAGCACTATTATGGAGTGGTTTTCTCAAAATTATAAATATACACGTTTTGTGGGTTATTTTCTTATATGGACAAATATACCCCTTCTACGGGGTTATTTTCTCATATTATAAAATTAGCCCATTGAAGGGGTTGTTTTCTCATACTCACAAATATACAAAAATTATGGGGTTATTTTCTCCGATTGATAAATATCCCCGTATTACGGGGTTGCTTTCTCAGATTTATAAATATAACCGTTTTACAGGGTTTTTTTTTATATTGATAAATATACCATTTTGATGGGGTCATTTTCTCATATTAAGTTATTAGCACTATTATGGAGTTGTTTTCTCAAATTTATAAATATACCCATATTGTGGGGTTATTTTCTTATATTAATAAATATACCCCTTCTACGGGCTTGTTTTCTCATATTATAAAATTAACCTATTTAAGGGGTTGTTTTCTCATACTCACAAATATACCAAAATTACGGGGTTATTTTATCCGATTGATAAATATTCTTGCATTATGGATTGTTTTCTCATATATAAAAATATACCCCTTCTACGAGGCTGTTTTCTTAGATTGACAATTACTGTACTTTTACGGAGTTATTTTCTCAGATTCATAAATATACAAGTTTTTTATGGGGTTATTTTGTTATATTGATAAATATGCCACTTTTACGGGGTCGTTTTCTATTATTAAACTATTAGCACTATTATGGGGTTGTTTTCTCAAATTCATAGATATACAAGTTTTACGGGGTTATTTCTTGTATCGACAAATATACCTATTTTACGGGGTTGTTTTGTCATATTATAAAATTAACCCATTTAAGAAATTGTTTTCTCATATTAACCCATTTAAGGGATTGTGTTCTCAAACTCACCAAAATTACGGGGTTATTTTTTCCGATTGATAAATGTCCCCGTATTACGGGGTTGTTTTATCATATTAAAAATATTTATCCCTTCTTCGAGGTTGTTTTCTTAGACTCGCAATTACAATACTTTTACGGAGTTGTTTTCTCATATTCATAAATATATGCATTTTACGGGGTTATTTTCTTATATTGTTAAATATACCACTTTTACGGGGTCGTTTTCTCATATTGAATTATTAGAACTATTTTGGGGTTGTTGTCTCAAATTCATAAATGTACATGTTTTAGTATGTTATATTCTTATATTGACAAATACACCCCTTTTCCGGGGTTGTTTTCTCATATTATAACATTAACCCATTTAAAGGGTTGCTTTCTCATACTCACAAATATACCACAATTAGAGGGTTATTTTCTCTAATTGATAAATAACCCGGTATCATGTCTTTATTTTCTAATATTTAATATACCGCTCTTACGGGGTTGTTTTCTCACATTTAAAAATTTACCCCTTCTATGAGGCTGTTTTCTTAGAGTCGCAATTACACTACTTTTACGGACTCATTCTCTCATATTCATAAATATACACGTTTGACGGGGTTATTTTCTTATATTGATAAATATACTACTTTTACGGGGTCAGTTTCTCATATTAAATTATTAGCACTATTATAGGGTTGTTTTCTCAAATTCATAAATATACACGTTTTACGGGGTTATTTCCTTATATTGACAAATATACCCGTTTTACGGGGCTGTTTTCTCATATTATAAAATTAACCCATTTAAGGGGTTGTTTTCTCATACTCACAAATATAGAAAAATTACGAGGTCATTTTCTCCGATTGATAAATATCCCCATATTACGAGGTTGTTTTCTAATATTTATAAATATACACCTCTTAATGGATTGTTTCCTCATATTAAAAAATTTACCCATTCTATAAGGTTGTTTTCTTAGAGTCGCAATTACACTACTTTTACGGAGTTTTTTTTCTCAGATTCATAAATATATACATTTTACGGGGTTATTTTCATAAATTGATAAATATACCACTTTTACGGGATCATTTGTTCATATTAAATTATTAGCACTATTATGGAGTTATTTTCTCAGATTCTTAAATATACACGTTTTACTAGGTTATTTTCTTATATTGATAAATATACCACTTTTACGGGGTCATTTTCTCATATTAAATTATTAGCACTATTATGGGGTTGTTTCCTCGAATTCATAAATATACATGTTTTACGGGGTTATTTTCTTATATTGACAATTATACCCCTTTTACGGGGTTGTTTTCTCATATTGTAAAATTAACCCATTTAAGACGTTGTTTTACTAAAAAATATACAAAAATTATGGTGTTTTGTTCTCCGATTGATAAATATCCCTGTATTACTGGGTTGTTTTCTCATATTAAAAAATTTAACCTTTCTACGAGGCTATTTTCTCATATTAAAAAATTTATCCTTTCTGCGAGACTGTTTTCTCAGACTCGCAATTGCAATACTTTTACATGGTTGTTTTCTTAGATTCATAAATATACATATTTTACGGGGTTATTTTCTTATATTGATAAGTATACCAGTTTTATGGGGTCGTTTTCTCATATTAAATTATTAGCAGTATTATGTGGTTGTTTTCTCAAACTGATAAATATACAAGTTTTACGAGGTTATTTCATATAACGACAAATATACCCATTTTACGTGGTTGTTTTCTCATATTATAAAAGTAACCCATTTAAGGGATTGTTTTCTCATATTAACCTATTTAAGGAGTTGTTTTCTCATACTCACAATTATACCACAATTATGGGGTTATTTTCTCTAATTGATAAATATCCCTGTATTACGGGGTTGTTTTCTAATATTTATAAATATACCCCTCTTACGGGTTTTGTTTCTCATATTTAAAAATTTACCCCTTCTACGAGGCTAATTTCTTAGAGTCGCAATTATACTACTTTTACGGAGTTGTTTTCTGAGATTTATAATGTAATACATGGAATTTTTATATATTTAATAATGAATTTTTATTTAAGTTAATTTTAGCTTCATTTTTATTTGGTTTAATTTGAAATGATTTAATGGAAATTTTAATATTAGTCAATTGAATGAGTTATTTTGCTATACCCAATTAGTTTGAAATTTTAAGAATTAATTAAGTAAATTATTTGAGAAATGATTATGTTTTGGTTATTCAAATTTTCCCCAAATGCATATTTATATAAGTAAAATTATATATTGGAAAATTTTGGAAGAAATTGTAAAGGATGTTTTTATAAAAGAATTTTGGAGAAATTGGTATTTTAATTAGCCAGTGGTATTTAATTTTAAGTTGGAAAATATCTAGCAAATTGGTTATTTAATTTAATTATGTGTAGGACTTAATTGGAGAATTATTTTTGGATAAGAATTAAAAGTATAATTTTATTTTTATGGGGTTTTAATGGAAATTTGTGAGTTTGGTATTTTTGTAAATAAGTATGTCGGTCAGGGGTATTTTTGTAATTGTGTATTTTCCATAATTTTTATTTGGCCCAAATTAATTAGTTAAGGGCTTAATTCAAAGGATAAAGAAAAGTTTAGGGGTTAAATTGAAATTCTTCAGGATGAAATTGTAAGTAATTAAGAAGGTTAAGGAACCAAATTGTAATAAGGAAAAGTTTGGGGGCTTAATGTCGATATTGAAAGGAAAGAAAATCGGGGAAGAAGAGAGAGAGAGAGAAAGTGGGCGTCGCGCGTGAAGAAGAAGGAGGAGCCGGTGTCGCTGCGTCCGGTGGCATGCGGCGCCCAAGGCCGAGAGCGCGAAGAAGAAGCCGGCAGCGTGAGGTGGCAGAATAGCAAAGAGAGAGGCAGCGGCTTTCGAACGTCGTTTCGGCCATTTCCGGCGGCCTTTGCGGCCGATCTCGGTGGTGATCGGCTCCCCTCGAATAGAGCTTCCTTTTGGCGGCAGCGGCGTCAGTTTTGGTGGTCGGAGGAGAGAGTTCCGGCGAAGTGGAGGCAGCAGCATTTTCTGGCTTTTCCAGCGAGCTCCGGCAAGCTATGGATGATCAGAGGACGTATCCCGACTCTCCTCTGCTCAAGCTTCACGATGGCACCGGTTTTGTGGCGATCGGGCTTCGTTTGCAAATCGACGGCCGAGATCGTCTGCAAATCTCTCCGGACGATCAGGTGTCAGATCGGAAAATCATAAGCGGGGATTATCATCAGCGCGTCGTTATGAGTCCGATGGTGTGTTCGGATCGTCGATCGGACTCCGGCGGCCGGAGGCTAGTCGACCGAGCGATCGAGCGTCTCGGTAATTTTCTCTGGCCCGTTGATCTTGGAAATCCTTTGATTTAGAATTGTGCTTATTGTTTTGTGTTGTGTATTTAATATTTGTGAGTCAAAAATAATTGTCCGGCCCGCCTCGTGTTTTGTATCAGGCTGAGTTTGAAAATGTGAAGTCTGGGGACCCGACTCCTGTTGTTTTGAATTGTTGGATATTTGTAGTGTTTTTCTGGCAGGTCCTGGACCCGTTTTTATGGGGGGTAATGTCCGTGTTGTAGGGGAGGTTTTGCCAGATTTTCGGTAGAATTCTCCCGAGTCGAGATTTTTAGACAGTCAGTCCTAGGAGTCTAGACCTAGGATTAATGATCGATTGTTTCAGCGTTTTGATAAATTGTTTTCCGTGACTAGATTGTTCGTTTGTTCGGCTCGCTCCAACCGAGGCACCGGAGCAGAGCTAGGAGGTCGCCCAATTCTATGAGTTAAAGTCACTTAATCGTTGCACTATTGCTAAGTCTGAATTTAATATACTATTTTAGAAGTTTATGCTTAATATGGTTATTAGTATCGCAACGTAAATAATTTCACTGGATTATTAATTATTGAAGATAATATAAGTATTATTACAGTAATGTTATAATAATACCAAATATTATCAGTTTTCCACATGAGTTGCATGATGTCTTACTCTAAATTGTTAATCGTTATTTTGATATGGTTGAATGACTTCTTTAGACAATAATATTTATTAAATGTGGTGATTGCGATTTGGGAAATGTGGCTTGTAGAACATGCCACCTGATGGGTTACATCAGGATCGCGTGCGCACCGGTAATGATCATGGACGGGTAATAAGATTTTTATGAGTTCGCCTTGGTCGAGCATGGCTTTCTGGGCTGATTTGAGTAAATTGTGGTAATAAGATTATTATGAGTTTTGCCCTGGTTGAGCATAGCTCTCTGGGCTGATTTGATTGAGATGCTGGAGGAAAGGACCTTGGTCGAGCTTCGCTCTCTGGGCACCGGCTTATTTGAATATTAGGTGACCGGAATAGAGTTAAGGACCCTGGTCGAGCTTTGCTCACTGGGCGCCAGTCCTATTGGAATGAGATGCCGGAGTAAAGGTCCCTGGTCGAGCATTTGCTCTCTGGGCGCCGGCATACTTGGATACTTAAGTGACCAGACTGGAGGTAAGGTCCCTGATCGAGCATTGCTCTCTGGGCGCCAGTCTTATTGGATTAAGAGAGCCAAAATGGCTACTAGAATTTGGGGTTAGGGTCCTACTGAGCCACTCGTCCCGTAAAAGTAAAAATATATTTTTATTTATTCATTTATTTATTTATTATGGTATGATTATAATATGGGTTGTATTTACGTGCATGGTTGATATATTGATTTGAATGATTAATATTTTTTGTGAAGAAAGTAATAGTCTCTAGATTATTTGATTTTAACTCACTCTCGAGACTGACAGTCTCCATTTACTATTTTTCAGATTCGTGACTGTTAGTCCTCCCGCGACTCTTACTTAGTAACCCGACTTCTTCATCATCGGGTAATGTATTTGATTTGGTATGTAAATTGGTAAATCTTAGATTCTCCGCAGTAGTAATAGTAGATGTATCAGTTGTAATTTTATGAGTTTCGGGTCTCGCCTAATTTTTCTGGCAGTCCGAATTAATTATGTAAAATGTAACTATTAAGATAATTTGTGGCTTTAATAATATTAATTTGAGATGAGATTTGATTGAGTTAGTGAGTGTCAGGCTTACTACGAGATTCGGTGGCCTTAAGCCTACCCATTCCCTAATGCCGGTCACGGGTCCACAGAGTGGGTCGTGACACATAAATATACACATTTTGCGGGATTATTTTCTTATATTGATAAATATACCACTTTTACGGGGTCGGTTTCTCATATTAAATTATTAGCACTATTATAATGTTGTTTTCTGAAGTTTATAAATATACATGTTTTACGGAGTTATTTTCTTGTATTGACAAATATACCCCTTTTACGGGCTGTTTTCTCATATTATAAAATTAACCCATTTAAGGGGTTGTTTTCTCATACTCACAAATATAAAAAATTACGGGGTCACTTTCTCCGATTGATAAATATCCCCATATTACGGGGTTGTTTTCTAATATTTATAAATATACCCCTCTTACGGGGTTATTTTTTCATATTAAAAAATTTACCCCTTCTACGAGGCTCTTTTCTCATATTAAAAATTTACCCGTTCTACGAGGCTATTTTCTTAGACTCGCAATTACACTACTTTTACGAGGTTGTTGTCTCATATTCATAATATACACGCTTTACGAGATTATTTTCTTATATTGGTAAATATACCACTTTTACGGGGTGGTTTTATCATGTTATAAAATTAACTAATTTAAGGGGTTGTTCTCTCATACTCACAAATATGCCAAAATTGCAAGGTTATTTTCTCCGATTAATAAATATCCCCGTATTACGAGGTGTTTTTCTAATATTCATCAATGTACCCCTTCTCTGAGGCTGTTTTCTCATACTAAAAAATTCACCTGTTCTACGAGACTGTTTTCTCAGACTCACAATATACCCCTCTTACGGGGTTATTTTCTCATATTAGAAAACTTACCCCTTATACGAGGCTGCTTTCTCATATTAAAAAATTTATCCGTTTTACGGGTGTATTTTCTTGGACTCGCAATTACACTACGTTTACGGGGTTGTTCTCTCAGATTCATAAATACCCACGTTTTACGGGATTATTTTCTTATATTGATAACTATACCACTTTTACGGGGTTGTTTGCTCATATTATAAAATTAAATCGTTTAAGGAGTTGTGTTCTCACACTCACAAATATACTAAAACTACCGGGTTATTTTCTTCGATTGATAAATATTCCCATATTACGAGGCTGTCTTCTAATATTTATAAATAATAGCCCTCTTACAGGGTTGTTTTCTGATATTAAAAAATTAACACCTTCTACGAGGATGTTTTCTCAAACCCGCAATTATACTACTTTTCCGCGGTTATTTTCTCAGATTCATAAATATAGATATTTTTACGATTGATAAATATCCACGTATTACGGGGTTATTTTCTCATATTAAAAAATTTCCCCCTTCTACAAGGTTGTTTTCTCATACTCATAATTACACTACTTCTATGGGGTTGTTTTCTCAGATTTATAAATATACACGTTTTACGGGGTTATTTTCTTATATTGATAAATATACCACTTTTACGGGGTTGTTTTCTCATATTATAAAATTAATCCATTAAAGGAGTTGTTTTCTCATACTCACAAATATACCAAAATTACGGAGTTATAACTACATACAAAATGCTTCATGAAGAGACTCCGCAAAACTGGCCCAACTTGAAAGAACTGCTAAATGCTAGACTACGGATACAACCAACTGATGAACTACTATCTATAAACTTGAAAAAAAAATTTAGAGAGGCGTGAGCCTCCAACTCAGTAAATAAATAATCAACATAATCTATATCACATACAGTTCATATAATTTCCACTCAATCACATAACTTACTATGATTCATAATTTACGCATAAGTTCATACCATTCTACTCAATTCATTACAACCATCATAAGAAAACTTAATTCAACAATCATGGTTAGTTCTCATGGCTCGTGGATCCCCTTTAATGTGCTGCTATGCCTCATCCTCACCTATCATACACGCAAGCTGCTTCACCTCATCCTCACATTAGACACTTTAATAGACTCTCTAGGCTTTAGCATCCCAAGGCTGTATATATATATATATATTTTTTTTTTCACAAGGGAATCCACTACTCACATGTGCATATGCACTTGACATTATAATTCAATACTTATATCACATTCAAGCAATAATAATTGTTCCATTCAACACCAATAATTTCCATCTCATTCATTCAAACATAACACAATATTAAGCAAACATAACCATTCGCGGAACATTTGATTAAATATATGAATAAAGCAAATATAACTATTTACTTATTTAAAATACACTTGTTCCTTCAACATAGAAGGACCTCATTTCTCTACAACTTCCTTTCCAAGCCTTTTAGTTCTTGTTAACACATTCATCAATTCACATTTCATGCATCGCCCAAATATTCATGTAAATGCTAGTTCTAATGCATTACAAGACCATCCCCTTTCTAATTAATAGGTCTAACTCTTCCTCTAAGACTCTCAACTAATTTTTTAATATCATATAAATATGTTTTTTTAGCTATATACTAATTTAACTCAAATTCACATCAAATAAATAGCATAAGACTAATCTCCAACATCTCTATTTTCTAGACAGAATTTAGTACCAAAATATATTTATTTCTGGATAAAATTGGCTTAATATAAAAATCTTGTATTAAATAGACATATACATTTATGTGTCTAGTTTTATCTCCAAGAAAAATTACTCAATTCCGACTTCTATAGATTTAATTATTCCCAAACTATTGAGCAAGGGTCATACAACTCGCTGTAGCCGAGCAGTAATTGGTTTGCTCACTTTAAGCAACCCAAACGGTAAAACTAGCAAAATCACAAAACTAAAAAGTTATAGAGGACCCTTCAAGCTTTCCATAGACACCAATTAAGCTTAATTTGGATTTATATAACTCAAGTTATGCCCAAAATACAGAACATCAAAGTTGCTGGAATTTTGACAGTTTTTTGTCTTGATATACTTAAACTTAAAAATCAAGCTTAATCTCTATGCAATCATTCAATACTCTACTAGTTCATGATAATCAGACCATTAATTAATCATTGAAAGCATCAATTGAAGTTTTTCCAATTTATAATCAAGAACCCTAATGACAAATTAATAATACTCAAGTAACAACTTACCAATTTCAGCTTTTGGGTTGATAATATGCTCAAATCCTTTAGCTTTAGCTTGGCTCCTTCAATAGTTGGTAAACCTTATCTTAATTTTAGGTTTTTCTAAGTATTTCACTCCTCTCTTTTATTTTAAATTTTAGATTTTTGGCCAGGTACGAATTTTAGAGAAATGAAGAGATGAAATGAGCTTGCTCATGGTTCCAATTTCCAAGATTAATCTCTTAATTGACAGCTCCTAATTCTTAATGCCACCATCTACTAAAATTAGTGTTATCATTCCTAGTTTAATTCTTACTAACCATACATAGGTACTAACATTCAATTGTGTCATTTAAGTCCAATCTATTTATCCAACCTCCAACTATTGGTTCAATTAAGCCTTAAGACTTAATACATATAACCCAAGTACTTAATCAACTTATATAATTTAATAATATAATATCATTCTTATTCTCTACTTATAATTAATATATATCTATTCTCATAAAATAAAAATATTATTAATGTACCATAAATGCCTAATGATTTAATGTAAATGCATATAACATGTATGATGAGAAAATACAGGTACTACAACTCTCCCCTCCTTAAAAAAATTTCATCCCTGAAATTTTAACAATTCAGCAACATTAATATGTAAATAGATGCGGATACTTCTATCTCATATGCTCTTCCACTTTCCAAGTTGCTTCTCTTAGTAAGGATGACTCCACTTAATCTTGACCATAGGAATGTCTTTATTTCTCAATTGCTTAACCCTTCGATCAAGAATTTCTTCCACTTATGTCAACTTTTCTTTGATTTCTATCTCTGGCTCTTGAATAATATGACTAGGAACTGATCTTTATCGCCTCAACATAGAAATGTGAAAAACATCATGGATAAAAGACAACTTTGTAGGTAATGCTAACCTATATGCCAAAGGTCCAACTCTCTTAATAATTTCATAAGATCCTATATACCTTGGACTCAATCCCCCTTATGTGCCAAACCTTAATATTCCTTTCCATGGTAATACCCGCAAGAAAACTTTATCACTCATAACATATTCCATTTCCCTTCGATGCAAATCAGCATAACTCTTTTGTCTGTCTTGTGCTACTTTCAAATTCTTCTTAACAATCTCTACTTTCTAATTTCCCATCTGTTTGAGGATGAAAAGCTGTACTGAAATGAAGCTTAGTACCATATGCTTTCTATAAACTCTCCCAGAAACGAGAAGTAAATCTAGGATCCCTATATGATACAATTGATATAGGCATACCATGCAATCTAACAATCTCAGAAATATACAATTCAGTAAGCTTATCAAGTGAATCCATTTGCTTCATAAGTAAGAAATGAGCACATTTAGTAAGTCGATCAACAATTACCCAAATAACATCATGCTTGTTAAATGTACGCGGCAATCCCATAACAAAATCCATAGTAATCTTGTCCCACTTCCACACAGGAATAGATAAAGAATGAAGTTTACCTGTAGGTGCCTGATGCTCTCCTTTCACTTGCTGACATGTCAAACACTTACTCACAAGTTTTGCCACATCCTTCTTCATTGTCGGCCATAATAATAAGGCTTCAAATTTTTGTACATTTTTGTACTTCTAGGATGCATTGCATAAGGTGCATGTGTGCTTCATGCATGATTCCTTTTCTCAAATCTCCTACATCAGGTACACATAAAGGATTTCCATTTAATAACACACCATCATCTCTCAAATAAGAATCTTCATACTGTGCATCTTTAATTTTATTTTCAATCAAAAGCTTTACTTGTAATGCGGCTAACAGAACATCATTATAAACATAAAACTTCACATCTATAGCTCTAAGTGCAACTAGATATTCCATATTGTAACAAATCATACTTGAAAAATGTTCCACTGTCTTCCTACTTAAAATATCAGCAACAACATTTGCTTTTTCAGGATGATAATCAATAGTGCAATCATAATCCTTCAGAAGCTCAATCCATCTTCGTTGTCTCAGATTCAACTCTTTTTGCATAGGGACATATCTCAAACTCTTATGATCAGTAAATATTTGAAATGTCTCCCCGTATAAATAATGTCCCCATATCTTCAATGCATGTACAATGGCTGCTAATTCAAGATCATGCGTAGGATAATTCAGCTCATGAGGTTGCAATTGCCTTGAAGCATAAGCTATAACCTTCCCATACTGCATTAAGACACATCCAAGTCCTTGCCTAGAAGCATCAGTATATGCAACATAACCTCCATTTTTAGATGGCAATGCAAGTATTGGTGTAGTAGTAAGCCTTTTCTTCAACTCTTGAAAACTTTGATCGCACAACTCAATCCACTAGAATGGCACATTCTTCTTTAACAAAGTTGTGAGAGGCTTAGCAATAATTGAAAAATCTCTTACATATCTTCTATAGTAGCCAGCTAACCCACGAAAACCTCGAACTTCAAAAACATTTCTAGGCGGTTCCCATTCAATAATTGCTTTAATATTTGATGAATCTAGTTGCACTCCATGTCTAGAAACAATATGCCCCAAGAATGCAATTTCCTCCATCCAAAACTAGCATTTAATGAATTTTGCATACAACTATTTTTCATGCTCTTCTAGGCTTCTAGAGTAAATCAGAATATCATCAATGAACACAATAACAAAGTGATCTAAATATAGCTAGAAAGTCTTGTTCATCAATGACATAAAAGTAGCAGGAGTATTTGTTAATCCAAATGGCATCACAATGAATTCATAATGCCCATACCTTATTCTGAATATTGTCTTGGCAATAGATTTCTCTTCAACCTGGAGTTGCCAATAACTTGATCTTAAATCAATTTTAGAGAACATAGTTGCACCTTTTAACTGATTAAGCAAATCATCAATTCTCGACAATGGATATTTATTCTTCACTGTAATTCTATTCAATTACCTATAATCAATACATAATCGCATACTGCCATCCTTTTTCTTCACAAACAAAACTGGTGCTCCCCAAGGTGAAGTACTTGGCCTGATGAAGCCTCTATCAAGCAACTCTTCTAATTGCTTCTTCAATTCTTTCAATTCTAATGGAGCCATTCTGTATGGTGCAATGGAAATAGGTGCTGCTCCAGGGATGATGTCAATCTCAAAATCAACCTCTCCATTTGGTGGCAAACCAAGCAAATCATCTAAGAATACGTTAGGAAATTCTCTAACCATTTCAACATCTGATACCCTAGACTGACCTTAGTAGTATCTATAAAACTAATCAGATATGCTTCGTATCCATCTTTAACTAACTGACATGCAGTTACTGATGAAATCAAACAATTAGGAATTGTCTTCCTTTCACCCACAATTACTGTTTTCATTTCTCCTTGTATTTCCATAGCCACTTCCTTCGTTTTACAATCAACAATAGCATGATTTCTTAACAACTAATCCATCCCCAAAATAACATCAAACTCTCTAAAGATTAATAATAATCAAATCTGCATGTAGTTTGACACCATCTACTATTAAAGGACATGATCTCACCACCGTATTTACTATGATAATACCCCCAGCAGGCATAGATACATATATAACATAACCTAATGCCTCTATATTACCATGAACACGCGATGCAAAATCATGTGAGAATATATGGATCTAGGATCAATAAGAACATGTGCATCAGAATCATGAACATAAAGTATACTAGTAACAATTTCAGGTGCTACAAATGCTTCAGTTCTAGTAGTAGCAAATACTATAGCTTGTGCCTGAGGTTGACCAATCTATTCTAATGGTGTTGCTGAAATAGTTAAACCTCATCTGCCAACTCTTCATCTGCCTCTGCTTGAACCAACTGGAACATTTTCACTAAAAGTATCTTGATCCAATGTATAAGATTCTCCAACATTATTTATTCTCATAGGAAAATCTTTAGAACAATGTCCTAGCCTATTACAAGTGAAACATACTACTACTCTAGGTCCCCAACACTCTTCAGTATGTCTCCTGTTGCACGTAGGATAAAGAGGAGCAGACCTTCTACTAGCCGAAGCTCGTCCTCCCTCAAATCTGGATGAACTGTATCCACCTCTGCTATAAGGTACTGTGGAGGATCTACTAGACTGACCACCAAACTCTCGTCCACGATAATTTCTCCTCTGTGAACTAGAGCCTCTAAACGAAGAAGTACTAATCTGTCTTGGGGGATTACTATAAGTACCATTGATTTTCTTCTTTTTAGCTTCCATAGTATTCCTCTCAAGTGATGTTTCTTCAGCTCTCAAAGCAGCTTCAATTGAGGCATTATAATTCTGAGGTTTCACTGCCATTTTCTCACTAATGTCAAGCCTCAAACCCATCTCAAATTTCTTCCTTTTTAGTTCTTCTATGGCTACTTCTTTTAGTGCATACTTAGATAATCTCACAAACTGAACTTCATGCTCTGCAACTGACATATCATTTTGCTTCAAATGAAGAAATTCAAGCTTCTTTCTATCTCTATAAATTTATAGAGTATATTTCTCAACAAATTCTCTCAAGAAATCGTTCCAAATCAAATTCATTGGTCGACCCCTACTTCTTGGAACTGTTTCCTACCAATCAAGTGCATCTTTTTCTATTAAAGACACTGCATATAAAAGCCTCTGTTATGATGTGCAATTAAATTTGTCCAACACCCTTTATGTATTTTGTAACCATTCCTCAGCCTCAGCAGGATCATTAGTACCCTAGAAAACATTAGCACCTTGTTTCCTAACCCTTTCATAATTCTTATCTATCACAGCCTCTTGTTGTTGAGCTTGAGGTGCCAGTGCTTGTTGCCGAGCTACCCTTTACATCAAAAAATCCATACTGTTCCATAACATTTTGTACATTCGGTTGTGCAGCATTTTCAGAATTTGGCTCATCCGCATCATGTTGATCATGTTCAGATGCATTTTCATGACCATGCACAGAATCTAATGACTCATTTGGGCCAATTGCGTGTTCTCCTTGTCTCTCCATCTATATATATGAAATGCAAACACTAAGTCAAGTTCAAAGAACATATGTCACATGCTTAATGATGTGCAACATGAATCTACTCCCAATGAATCTAATCCCCGTTCTGATACCACTAAATGTACCACCCTAGTTACATGCTAACCAATAGACATTTACCAGGTGGCATACAAGCATCGTAGACTATATACTACATGTAGATAGGTCAATATAAAGATTATTAATAATCAAAACATAAGGTTATTGATATAAAAACATATGATTATACTTAAACATCATTTAACAAGTATTCAAAACATCTTCTTATGCTTACAAGGCACATTTTCATATATATTACATAACTACATACAAAATATATCATGAGGAGACTCCGTAAAACTAGCCTAACCTGACAGAACTGCTAAATGCTAGACTTCGGATACAACCAACTGATGCACTACTATCTACAAACCTGAAAATAGAATTTGGAGAGGGGTGAGCCTCCAACTCAGTAAATAAATAATCAACATAGTCTATATCACATGCACTTAATATAATTTTTACTCAATCACATAACTTATCATGATTCATAATTTACTCATAAGTTCATACCATTCTACTCAATTCATTACAACCATCATAAGAAAATACAATTCAACAATTATAGTCAGTTCTCACGGCTCGTGGATCCCCTTTAATGTGTTGCTCCGCCTCATGCTCACCTATTACATACGTAAGCTGCTCCGCCTCATTCTTACATTACACACTTCTATAGTCTCTCTAGGCTTTAGCCTCCCAAGGCTTTATATATATATATTATATTTCACAGAGGAATCCACCATTCACATGCGCATATGTACTTAACATCACAATTCAATCATCTCACTTATATCACATTTAAGCAATAACAATTGTTCCACTCAATACCAACCATTTCCATCTCATTCATTCAAACATAACACAATATTAAGCAAACACAACCATTCGCGTAACATTTGATGAAAAATATGAATATATAAAATATTAACTATTTACTTTCTCCACAACTTCCTTTCCAGGCCTTTGAGTTCCTGTTAACACATTCATCAATTTACATTTCATGCATATTTCAAATATTCATGTAAATGCTAGTTCTAGTGCATTACAAGACTATCCCCTTTCTAATTCATAGGTCTAACTCTTCCTCTAAGACTCTCAACTACTGTTTTAATATCATATAAACGTGTTCCATCTAGCTATATACCAATTTAACTCAAATTAACATCAAATAAATAGTATAAGACTATCTCCAATATCTCTATTTTCTGGACATAATTTAGTGCCAAATTATATTTATTGCTAGGAAAGATTGGCTTAATATAAAAATCTCATATTAAATAGACATATACCTTTATGTGTTTAGTTCTAATGTATTACAAGACCATCCCCTTTCTAATTTATAAGTCTAAATCTTCCTCTAAGACTCTCAACTACTGTTTTAATATCATATAAATATATTCTATCTAGCTATATACCAATTTAACTCAAATTAACATCAATTAAATAGCATAAGACTAATCTCCAACATCTCTGTTTTCTGGATAGAATTTAGTACCAAAGTATATTTATTGTTGGGCGAAATTGGCTTAATATAAAAATCTTGTATTAAATAGAAATATACTGTTATGTGTCTAGTTTCATCTCCAAGAAGAATTACTCAATTCCGACTTCTATAGATTTAATTATTCCCAAATTACTGAGCAAGGGTCATACAACTTGCTTTACCTGAGCAGCAATCTGTTTGCTCAATTTAAGTAACCAAAACGAAAAAACTAGCAAACTTACAAAACTAAAACATTATAAAGGACTCTTCAAGTTTCTATAGACATGAATTAAGCTTAATTTGGATTTATATAACTCAAGTTATGCCCAAAATACATAATAATAAAGTTACTGGAATTTTGACAGTTTTCTGTCTTGACATACTTAAACTTAAATTAAATTTAATCTCTATGCAATCATTCAATACTCTACTAATTCATGATAATCAGACCTTTAATTAATCAATGAAAGCACCAATTGATGTTTTTCCAATTTATAATCAAGAACCCTAATGACAAATTAATAATACTCAAGTAACAACTCACCAATTTCAGCTTTTGGGTTGCTAATATGCTCAAATTCTTTAACTTTAGCTTGGCTCCTTCAATAGTTGGTAAAACCCTATCTTAATTTTAGGTTTTTTTGGATATTTCACTCCTCTCTCATGTTCCAAATTTTAGATTTTTGGCCAGGTACGATTTTTAGAGAAATAAAGAGGTAAAATGAGCTTGCTCATGGTTTCAATTTCTAAGATTAATCTCTTAATTGACAGCTCCTAATTCTTAATGCACCATCTACTAAAATTAGTCTTATCATCCCTAGTTTAATTCTTACTAATCATACATAGGTACTAACTTTCAATTTTATCATTTAAGTCCAATTTATTTACCCAACCTTCAACTATTGGTTCAATTAAGTCTTAAGGCTTAATACAGATAACCCAAGTACTTAATCAACTTATCTAAATTAATAATCTAATATCATGCTTCTTATTCTCTACTTATAATTAACATATATCTATTCTTATAAACTAAAAATATTATTAATAGATACCATCATATACCTAATGATTAAATATAAATGCACATAACATGTATGATAGAAAATGCAAGCGTTACACAAACTATCGTGTAATTCATAGGCTTTAATTATATTGATCGGGTCCACATCAGGTTACCTCTTCCATGTACTTTAACTCAACACTCATGTTTATACTTGCCAAATAAAACCAAACTATCATACTAGACATAGATTAGAAAGAGACGAACAAAAGAAATGAACATATGAGAACCTAGGTAGGATTTCGTATTTGATAAGGAAAGAAATCGCAAGTTCTTCATTCTCTTCCATGGCTAAGCGTAAGTATCAAATTGAATTGATTTAAACATAACGGTAGACAAAGAACACAAAATAAAGAAAGGACATGAGCGATAAGTCTAGGTTCGCTTGTGCGAGTCTTTATAAGTCCGGAAAGTTCTTGAAAGAACTAATAACTTAATTTCCTACAAGGTAGAAAATTGAAATAATATGCTCACTAGGCTTAAATGTTCGATTGCATGCAGTTTTCATAGTGCGAAAGCCCTCATTCTATAAGAAGAAGAAACTATAAGCTAAGTATGAATAAGCAAATAAAGAAAGATGAATAAATTAAGGTCAAATCAAGGACTAAAGGAGAATTGACTGAACAACAACTCTCGTAGTCCCAAATTTTATGAGCCAGCTTAATAAAAATAAGGGATAACTCACGTGGGCCTATCTAATAACACTTTGAAGCAAATTACTCCATTTTATGTGTTCCAAACATCAAGATGTGCACATTTCCGCTTGGATTAATCGAAAGCAACATAGTTTCTCCATCACGTGTGTGGATTTGTGTCTCATCCTGCTTGATCATTAAGTCACGCTCCAATGCCACTAGTGAAGCTTGTCAATTACATTGCAAAGATTTCTTACAAAAATAAAAGAAAATTCGCATGGGCATACATAATAACACTCTGGTTCATTTTACTTCATTATATGATTTCCAAAACACAAAAGGCGTGCATTCCCACTTGTATTAATCGAAAGCAACATGATTTCTCCCTTATGCGTATGGATTTGTGTCTCGTGCTGCTTGATCATCATGTCACACCCCAATACCACCGGTCAAGCTTGTTAATTGTGTTCCCATGATTCCTTAAGGAAAACAAACAGAAATTTACATTAGCATACGTAATAAGACTACGACCCAATTTAGTTCATTATATGCATGCCAAACATCAAAACGCTCTCATTCCCACTTGGATTAATCAAAAGCAACATGATTTCTCCATCACACGCATGGAATTGTGCCTCATCCTACATGATCATCAAGTTATGCTCCAATGCCACTGGTGAAGCTTGTCAATTATGTACCCATGATTCTTTAATGAAATAAGGAGAAATTCACATGAGCATACCTAATAATACTACAACCCAATTTACTTCATTATATGACTCATAGACATCAAAATCCATGCATTCTCACTTGTTTGTATCGAAAGGAACATGACTTCTGCCTTATGCATGTGGATTTGGGTCTTATGTTTCTTAATCATCAATTACACCCTGCGCTCCTATGATTCCTTAAAAAAAATAAGGAGAAATTCACGTCAGCGCACTTAATAACATTTTGGCCCAATTTACTTTGTTATATACCTGCCAAACATCAAAACACGCTAATTCCTACCTGAATTAATCAAAAGCAACCTGATTTCTCCCTTACGTGCTTAGATTTACGTTTCGTCTTACTTGATCATCAAGCTAAGCCCTAATGCCACTGGTCAAGCTTCCTAATTGCATTGCCATGATTCCTTATGCCAATCTTTATATCATCAGGACTCCTTGTACATAAAGGAACAAAGAATAATGGAGACTCCCAATGGTGCAAATCTTGAATTTGAATAATTGGGTGTGCCTCTATTCTCATCGTTCTCGCTTTCTACTAAAAGATTCATCCGCGATCATTTGGAGAATGACATTAATACTAGATCAACTAATTTTATTTCTTCACATTTGTCTAAGCACTGGTTACTGCCTATACCTGTAGCTTCCATGCACTTTCACTCAATAGCCTCGTGTGTATGGTTGCTAAATAAAACCAAACCATCACATTAGATAGAGATTAGAAAGAGAGGCATAATAAAAATGAATAGAACAAATCTGATAAGGAAAGAATTCACATTCTTTATTCTCTTCTATATGTCTAAGTGTAAGGATCAAATCAATTGATTTAAACATAAGAATAGACAAAGAACCCAAAAGAAAGAATAGACGTGAGCGATAAGTCCAGGTTTCCTAACACGAGTCTTCATAAGTCTGAAAGAACCCTTAACTTGATTTCTTGCAATGTAGAAGATTGAAATAATATGCTTAGTAGGCTAAAATATCCGGATGTATGTGATTATGAGAGTGCGAAAGCCCTTATTCCATAAGAAGAAGAAATTACAAGCAAAATTTGAATAAATAGATAAAGAACCGGAGATGAGTTGACTAGTCAATAACTCTCGTAGTCCTAAATTTTATGAGTCAACTTAATGAAAATAATGGGAGACTCACGTGGGCTTACCTAATAATAGTCCCGCTCAAATCACTTCATCATTGGATTAATCGAAAGAAACATGATTTCTCCCTTACTTTTGAGGATTTACATCTTGTCCTGCTTGATCATCAAGTCATGCCCTAATGCCACCGGTCAAGCTTATGAATTTTGTTCCGATGATTCCTTACGCCAATCCTTATATCATCATGAGTCCTAGTGCCTAGAGGAACAAGGAATGATAGAGATACCAATGTTGTAAATCTAGACTCTGAATATTGGGACGTGCCTTGATTCTCACTGTTCCCTTTTCACTCCAAAAGATTCGTCGATGATCACTTTGAGAATTATATGATTATTTGATCAAGTAATCTTCTTCCTCGCATTTGTCGATGCATTGGATCGGTGCCTATGATTGCCACTTCCATATGCTTTCAATCAACACTCATGTTTATGCTCCCAAATAAAAGCAAAATATCAAACTAGATAGAGATTAAAAAGAGTGGTATAAAAGAAACGAACAAAATGAGAACATAGGTAGGATTTTGAATTCGATAAGAAAAAAGATCGTAAGTTCTTTGTTCTCTTCCATACAGCTAAGCAGAAGGATCAAATCGAATTGATTTGAGCACAAGTGTAGACAAAGAACACAAAGAAAGGAAGTACGTGAGTGATAAGTCTAGGCTCGCTAGCACGAGTCTTTATAAGTTCGTATGATTCTTGAAAAAACCCATAACTTGATTTCCTATAAGGTAAAAGACTAAAATAATATGCTCACTAGCCTCAAATATTTAGTTGCATTATTTTTCATAGTGCAAAACACCTCATTCCATAAGAAGAAAAAACTATAAGTTAAATATGAATAAATAAATAAAGAAAAATGAATAAAGTAAAGTCAAACTCAAGAACTAGAGAGAAGTTACAATACGAACCAAACTAGCACAATGAATCCTACTCCAACAAGGAGTCTTGATGATGCAAATCCTACTAGCTCAAGGAATCCTAATATAATAAGGAGTCCTGACTTAACAAGGAATCCTAATCCTACAAGGAGTACTGATTATTAGGAGTTCAAGCAATGAAAGGAATCCTAATTCAACTAGGAGGCCAAATTCGATTCAAATTACAAGTCAATGAGCTTACAAGGCAAAAAATCACAAGTTCTTTGTTCTCTTCCATATAGCTAAGTGTAAGGATCAAATCGAATTGATTTAAACAAAAGGGTAGACAAAGAACATAAAAGAAAGGAAGGATGTGAGCAAACCCATAACTTGATAAGTCCATAAGGTTCTTGAAAGAACCCATAACTTGATTTTCTGTAAGGTAGAAAACTGAAATAATACGCTCACTAGTCTTAAGTATTTGGTTGCATGCAGTTTTTATAGTGCGAAAACCCTCATTCTACTATAAGAAAAAACTAGAACCTAAATATGAAAAAATAAATAAAGATGAGTAAATTAAGGTCAAATCAAGAACCGAAGAGTATTTGACTGGTTAACAACTTTTGTAGTCTCAAATTTTATGAGTCAGCCTAATGAAAAAATAAGGAGAAATTCGCATGGGCCTACCTAATAGTACTCCTACCCAAATTACTTCATTATATGCATCCTAAACATGAGATTCGCATTTCCACTTGTATATGCTTGGATTAATTGAAACAATATGATTTCTCCCTTACACGCGTAGATTTACGTCTCGTCCTGCTTGATCATCAAGCTAAGCCCAAATGCCACCGGTCAAGCTTGTTAGTTGCGTTCCCATGATTCCTTACACCAATCCTTGTGTCATCAGCAGTCCTTGAGCATAGAGGAACAATGAATGATGGAGATCCCAATGATGGACATCATGAATCAAAATATTTAGGAGTGCCTCAATTCTTGTCATTCCCTACTTCCTTTAAAATATTCACCTGCTATCATTTGGAGAATAATATCAATACTCGATCAACTAATTTTCCTTCTTCGCATTCATCCAAGCATTAGATCGGTGCCTATGATTGTCGCTTCCATGCGCTTTCACTCGGTACTTGTGTTTATGCTCCCCAAATAGAACCAAACCATCATACTAGACAAAGGGGCACAAGGAAATGAATAAAAAGAGAACATAGGTAGAATTTCAAATCCGATAAGGAAAGAAATCATAAGTTCTTTGTTCTCTTCCATATGACTAAGCGTAAGGATCAAATAGAATTGTTATAAACACAAGGGTAGACGTAAGGATCAAATAGAATTGTTATAAACACAAGGGTAGATAAAGAATGCAAAAGAAAGGAAGGATGTGAGCAATAAGTCTATGATCGCTAGCGCGAGTGTTGATTAGTCTGTAGAGTTCTTGAAAGAATCCATAACTTGATTTCCCATAGGGTAGAAAACTGAAATAATATGCTTACTAGCCTCAAGTATTTGGTTGCATGCAGTTTTTATAGTGCGAAAGCTCTTATTCTATAAGAAGAAGAAACTAGGACCTAATGTGAATAAATAAAATATAGAAAGATGAATAAACTAAAGTCATATCAAGAATTAAAGAGGAGTTGACTGGTCAACAACTCTTGTAGTCCCAAGTTTTAAGAGCTAGCTTAACAAAAACAAGAGAGAATTTGCGTGCGTGTACATAATAACACTCCGACCCAAATTAATTTATTATATGCGTCCCAAACATCAAAATGCTCGCATTCTTACTTTTATTACACTTGGATTCATAAAATATAACATGATTTCTCCATTATGCACGTGAATTTACATCTCGTCCTACTTCATCCTCAAGCTAAGACCCAATGCCACCATTCAAATTTGTAAATTGCATTCCCATGATTCCTTATGCCAATCCTTGTGTCATTAGGAATCCTTATGCGTAGAAGAATAAGGAATAATGGAGATCCCAATGAACAAATCATTTATCGGAATGTTTGGGCATGCCTTGATTCTCATTGTTCCCTCATTCCTCCAAGAGATTTGTCAAAAATCATAAAGAGAATGATATCAATACTCGATCAACTAATATTCTTTCTTCGTATTCGTCCATGCATTGGATCAGTGCCTATAATTGCCGCTTCCACGTGCTTTTACTCAACAGTTGTGTTTATGCTCCCCAAATAAAAGTAAACCATCATACTAGACAAAGAGGAATAAAAGAAACTGATGGGAATCCAATAAGAATAATTAAAGCTTTTGAATTGCATGAGATTTCGTGCATGACAAGATTATCTGAAAGAAGTTTTTTTCCTTATTTAGGCAAATTAATGCGATGCTATTGTCAAATGCCTTAGTAGAAGATCCAATTATGAAAGAAAATATAGACATACAAGATTGGTGGATTTGGGGCATGACATGAAGGATAAATGCAAGAAAATGCCAAGCCCAAAGTTGGCGAAACCTTGCATGATCATTTGGGCTTATTCAAGGCATGACACACTTTGAGCTTTAAAAGGAAGGGGCCAAACAAATTTTCTTGAAGAGAAACCAAAAGATGGTGCCTAATTTGTGTTGCTTAACTTAAGAGTGTGCTAACTTCAAAGAGAAAATAATGGAGCAGCCGCATATCTTGCTATTTAGGAATAAATCTTGATTGATTAAATCATATCTTTGTTGATTATGATTGACTAAATCAATTAGGCTTTTATTTTGTTATTTTGAAAGTTTTTTATTATTTCCTTTTAGATAAGGTTTTTTTATTATTTTCTAATTGAGCATAGTTCCTTATTTTATTTATTTACGAAAACTTCTATTTAGCATATACTTTAGTTTATTTTCTATATGCAAGTAGGAAATTTGGGTAATGTCTTTGTCTATTTAAATCATATGTAGCCGAATGGCACAAGTTAATGAATGAATGAATGAATATTTTGAGTTAAACATATTTGTGAGTTATTCTTGCATGGTTCTTTGGAGAAACTTCAAACTTATCAAGAACTTGTTCTTATGGCATTCAACAATGACTTATCACTCACCTTATACCTTTCTTGAGTTTGGCGTCAATAATCTTTCTTATACCAAGGTTCAAGATATAGATTATCTTTAGGTCAAGGTCATCAAAGTTCAGATTTAGCTCTCTTAGGAAAGAAAGGACGTGAACGATAAGTCTATAAGTCTATGTTCGCTAGCGCGAGTCTAGATAAGTCTGCAAAGTTGTTGAAAGAACCCATAACTTGATTTCTCGCAAGGTAGGAAACTGAAATAATATGCTTATTAGCCTTAAGTATTCAGTTGCATGCAATTCTAAAAATGTGAAAGCCTCCATTCCATATGAGGAAGAAACTAGAAGCTAAATATGAATATTTAAATAAAGAAAGATGAATAGACTAAAGTCAAATCAAGAACTAGAGAAAAGTTGACTGGTCAACAACTCTCATAGTCCCATATTTTTTTGAGCCAACTTAACGAAAATAAGGGTAAATTCGTGTGAGCCTACCTGATAAAAATCTGACAAGAATTAGATCAGTATATGCATCCCAAACATCAAAACGCTCGCATTCCTGCTTATATTGTTATTGGATTAATTAAAAACAATATGATTTCCCCCTTTTGCATGTGAATTTACATCTCGTCCTTCTTGATGATCAAGCTAAGCCCCAATGATATTAGTACTCGATCAACTAATTTTCTTTCTTCGCATTTGTCCAAGCATTGAATCGGTGCCTATGATTGCCACTTCCATGCGCTTTCGCTAATACTCATGTCTGTGCTACCCAAATAAAACCAAACCATCATACTAGACAGAGATTAGAAAGAGAGGCATAAAAAAATGAACAAAATGAGAACATAAGTAGGATTTTAGATTCGATAAGGGAAGAAATCACAAATTTTTAGTTCTATTCCATATAGCTAAGCATAGGGATCAAATCAAATCGAGTTAAACACAAGGGTAGACAAAGAACATAAAACAAAAAAAGAATGTGAGAGATAAGTATATGTTTGCTCGCGTGAGTATTGAGCGATAAGTTTATGCACGCTAGCGCGAGTGTTGATAAGTCCGTAAAGTTCTTGAAAGAACCCATAACTTGATTTCCTGCAAGATAGAAAACTAAAATAATATGCTCATTAGCCTTAAGTATTCGATTGCATGCGGTTTCTATAGTGCGGAAGTCCTTATTCCATCAGAAGAAGAAACTAGATACTAAATATGAATAAATAATTTAAGAAAGATGAATAAACTAAAGTCAAATCAAGAACTAGAGAGGAGTTGATTGGTCAACACTCTCATAGTCCTAAATTTTAAGAACCAGCTTAATGAATCCAAATGAGAATTCATGTGGGCTTACTTAATAACACTCCGAACTAAATTACTTCATTATATGCATCACAAACATAAAGAAGCTCACATTCCCAATTGTGTTATGCTTGGATTTGCTGAAAACAATATGTCTTATCCCTTATGACAATGGATTTGTATCTAGTCCTCGATGACCATCAAGCTAAGCCCCAATGCCACTAGTCAAGCTTGTCAATTGCATTCTCATGATTCCTTATGCAAATCTTTATGTCATCAGGTACGCTCATGCATAAAGGAACAATGAACGATGGAGATCCCATTAGTGCAAACTTAAATCTGAATGTTTGGGCGTGCGTCGATTCTTGACTTTTCCTCTTTCCTCTAAGTGTTAACTACCAGTTCTTACTATTCAATTTCCAGTTGTAACAAGCATTTCTCAATGTCAAGGAACAACGCACAAAACAATTAATTCAACGTCTCAAACTAACTGAATCAAACTTTATTACTAAATAGCAAAAAGATTACAAGAAAGGCAATTACAAATCTAGCAACTAAGCATAATCCATCACAATAAAGACCCCAATAGGTTCAAAAGATCTAGCTACTCATGTTCATAGTTAAAGCAAAATAAGGAACAAACAAGGAAAAGAAGATTGAAGGCATGTACACCCTTTTCTTTCAAATTGGATGAGAAACCTTAATTTCCCAATCCAAAATATCAAACCCTAATTTGCCTCTTGAATGCTCCCAAATATTGTTTTGATCCTCAAATCGATGTTGAAAACAAGTGTAATCCTCCCTCAATTGATGAATTTGATCTCCCAAGGTCAACAATTGAGGTCCATAAAATAAGTGAATTGAGTGTATACTCGAATTAGGTCAGAGAAAATTGAGCCTCCTCCAAGAAAATTAAACTTTTGCCTATATACTCTCTTCAACATGGCCGTGGTCAAGCCTGTGCTGGTCAGCATGGGCGGAGTCCAGGCCGTGCTGATCCCTAGGGTTCCGTTGCGTTAACCTCTTACAGGCCGTGCTCAAACCAGTGTTGACCACCACGGGCTGTGGTGGAGGCTGTGGTGGCTACGGAAACCATGCCAAAAGGCACTCTTGGAAGGCAGCTAGTTGGCAATTCAGCACGACCGAAGTCTAGGCCTTGCTCAACCATCGAGGTGCTAGTCCTCGCCCAATTTGATGGATTTTGGTCCGTAATCACACGTATTTCCCATGATTATTGATGGTGTCCTTCAAAAATGACCTGAAACGAGAAAGGAAACAAAAGATAGGTGATTCTAGCATAAAATAGGATAATCATGCAAAAAAATGTAAACAATCGGGCATGAAAACATGTGTAGTATGATGCTTATCGGTGTTTCACTCAATTATGCTTTTACACTATAATGATCTCACCACTTGCCTTTCACCTCTCAAATTCTTTTCTTATAGTTCTTATGGAACTTAAGCTACTAATTATTAAATTAGACTCAGTACAATCCAAACAAAGCAAAAACTAAACTCAACGTTGACTATGAGAATCAAGAAAATGCAATAAACAAAAACAAGACGAAAATAAGAAAACATAGAATAGGTGTTTACACTACACCAACATTCAACTCTAAGAAAGATCATAATTGAAATATGGCAAAGGACTTGAATTTAAACTCAAGCAATGACTTGATGTGTTTTAGGCTGAATTTAATTCTATAAACTCAATTTTATCATAAATTTGAAGTCTTTCTTTTGGCATTTTTGCTTTCTCTTTTTCTTTTTTCCTTCTTTTTTATATTTGCTATGCCAACATACTAGCAAACAATATTTTGTATTAGATTGCAACAACTTTACAATAATAAGACACTAGGACTTGCAAACAAATGAATAAAGCAAAGATAGACTTACAGATGACAAATTTTCTAGGATAAAGGAAAAAAAGGATAGATTTGTTTTTATATGTGGAAGAATGATTTTGACACTTATATAAAATAAAAGGAAATGAATTGGACTTTAAAAAGAACAAGGAAAACAAATTGAATTATGAAAATACTCTAGACAAGAAAATGAATCACAGAGAAGAATAACAGATTGAGATAACAATTTTTTTTCACCTAAAGAAAACAAATCAACTAAAAGATAAAGGATACATACTTGATTGATGAGCCAAAGCTCTGATACCAAATGATACACACGTGGCTATCTTGTGCCAAACCCGTATTCGATGTTAATGTCTTCACCAAGGATCATTTACCTAATCAAGCAAAAAAACTACAACTCCCAACAAGACCCTTAAATAACTTGTACTTAAGGACCTCGATTATAAAGAAGTAAAGGTTGTTTAATATAAAAAAATGTTTAGACTAAACTAAGTTTGTAAAATCCAAGCCTTCACTTGATAAATTCACTAAGTTCATAAAGAACAAAAGAAGAGAATAACTCCAAAATAATCAATATTGAACTAATCTTTACGTAGAAATTCGTACTAGCTTATATAGGCCTTAGAAAAACCTAATTCTATAATTATAAGGAATCAAATAACAATAGGACTAGGAATAGAACTCCTACACTAAAAGGATAACTTAAAACAAGACTTCTTACTATTGAAAGACTTCTTTAAATGAACAAATAAACAAATACTACTAAAATTCATCTAACCTTAGCCCATATAATAAATATGACATTTAGGCTTAAGTAACATGTAATAAGTGGCCTATGCTTGAGTACTAGACTCTAAATAGCTTGACTTGTTTATTTTGGGCCTATTTTAAATTGTTCATGCCTCCATATATTAAATTAAGTTGATAAGAGTATCTTGAGGCCCATTTATCTTGATTAAGCCCACTCTCACTTGGACTTTGGATCTTCAACCCAAGCTTTGCTTCATGAACACTCCTAAAGCATCCTTGAACTTCTATTGGTCCATCATATTTGAGTGGCTCGTGTACAATCCTAGTTGGATTAGGATTCCTAGCTAGAATAGGACTCCTTATGGGACTAGAATTCTCAGTGGAAGTAGGATTCCTAGTTGGAGTAGGACCCTTCGTGGGACTAGAATACCTAGTTGAAGTCGGATTCCTAGTCGGAGTAATATGCTCATTAGCCTTAAGTATTCGGTTGCATGCAGTTTTTATAGTGCGAAAGCCCTTATTCCATAAGAAGAAAACTATAAGCTAAATATAAATACATAAATAAATAAAGATTAATAAACTAAAGTGAAATCAAGAACTGGAGAGGAGTTGACTAGTCAACAACTCTAGTAGTCCCAAATTTTAAGAACCGGCTAACGAATACAAGGGGAAATTCGCGTGGACCTACCTAATAACACTCCGAACCAAACTACTTCATTATATACATCCCAAACATCAAAACACTTGCCTTCCTAATTGTATTACGCTTGGATTAGTCGAAAATAACATGATTTCTCCTTTACATTAGTGGATTTATGTCTCGTCCTAGATGATCATCAAGTCAATGCCCAATGCCACCAGTTAGGATTGTCAATTGCATTCCCATGGTTCTTTATGCTAATCTTTGTGTCATCAAGTGCCCTCGTGCCTAGAGGAACAATGAATGATAAAGATCCCATTGGTATAAATCCTAAATATAAATATTTTGGTGTGCCTCGATTCTCGTGGATCTCTATTTCCTCCAAAATATTCATCAATGATCATTCGGAGAATGATATCAATACTTTATCAAAAGAATGGAAGGATGTCAGTGATAAGTGTATGCTTGCTAGCGTGAGTTTTGCTAAGTCCGAAAAGTTCTTAAAAGAACCTAGCACTTGATTTTTTGCAAGTTAGAAAATTGAAATATTATGCTCACTAGCCTCAAGTGTTCGGTTGCACACGGTTTTTGTAGTGCGAAAGCCCTCATTCCATAGGAAGAAGAAACTAGAATCAAACTATGAATAAATAAATAAAGAAAGATGAATAAACTAAAGTTAAATCAAGAACTAGAGAGGAGTTGATTGGTCAACAACTCTCAAAGTTCTAATATTTTAAGAGCCAGTGTAACGAAAATAAGGGAAAATTCGTGTGGCCGTACCTAATAACACTCTGAACCAAATTACTTCATTATATGCATCCCAAACGTCAAAATGCTTATATTTCCGATTGCAACTAAAGTGAAATCAACAGTGAGAGAGGAGTTGACTGGTCAACAACTCTCGTAGTCTTAAAATTTATGAGCAAGCTTAACGAAATTAAGGGGAAATTCGTGTGGGCCTACCTAATAACACTCCAACCCAAATTACTTCATTAAATGGTCCCAAACATCAAAATGCTCGCATTACCACTTGTATTATGCTTGGATTAATTATTTTCAACTGATTTCTCCCTCACGCTTGTGGATTTACATCTCGTCCTGCTTGATCAAAAACTTGATATGTGCTACTCGTGTTAGCTACAATCTAAGGCAGTGTACCTATCGATGCAGTCTAGCACTAATGGCGAGTATCAAGGTCGTATTCCTCGGGAAAGCGAAAGCCCAGAGTTACTCCTTTGTTCTTTGTTATATTAACCTAAAATGGATGATGAATAAATTCTAAACTAACTATTAACTACGAGCTAAGTTCTAAGGGAGATGCAGGAGTAATTGATAAGTGAAATAATCAAGACAAGAAGACAAACCTAAAGGGAATCTAAACTAGTTGGCATCCGAACAAAAGATAAAGGATCGTTGAGTCTAATTATGCTACCCGTGGTGAATTCTTAACTGAATTCGGTTTCTCTCTCGAGATAACCGAATTCCTAAACCTAATAACCTAAAGTTGGAATCTCTTCCTAACGATTGATTCTTAAATTAGCATTAAGCTTTAATCCGCCTCTATTAAGCTTTGTTAATTCTTAATCCGACTAGTTAATTATCCTTATCTCTAAGCGATTATTAACCGATTCTTGTTATTCAAAGTTCCAATTGCCAAACGGATTTCTCAATCTCATAAAGCAATCTAAACATCACAATTCACAACGTCTCATGAATAATGCATAATCTTATTAATCGCGAAAACAAGAAGAATACAAAACCAACTCAAACAATCCAACAATATAATATCAAGCCAACATAGTAAAGAAATCCCAATGGATTAAATCAGTCTAGCTAAACATGTTCATGTTTAAAACAATCTAGGAAATCAATTACAATGAAAGAATAATGAAAATAAAACATGTACACCCTTTTCTCTCGAATTGGATGAACGAGCTCCAAATCCGGATCTACACTTTGATTAATCTCCCAAACTGCCTCTTGAATTGCTCCACTCTGTTTTGCACTCGGAATCTTACGATTAAGGATTCTTACATTTCTGACTCTCTGCTTTTCGGTGATTGTGCGAAACCGAACCGACCCACTAGGGCTCAATGTCACTCTTTCTCCCCTCTTCTTCTTAAGAAAAACTCATTTTTTCTTATATATTTAACTCGTGCAGTCGTCTTTGATCGTATACCACGAAGTCAGGCCGTCTTGGCTTAATGGATCTCATGGGTGGGGTTTCACCACAGTGTGTTCCTCCCGTGTTAACCACCACGGGCCGTGTTTCTCCGTGTTGGCCACCACGGGCCGTCTTTGGAGGCCGTGGTGGCTACGTAAACCGTGCCCAAAGTGCCAATTTCAAGAATCAAAGCCAATGGTTGAGCACGGCCGAGTCCAGCCGTGCTCAATGTATGTACTGCGGGCTCTTGTCCGATCTTGATGAATTCTCGTCCGTTTCCGCACGTATTGATCTATAATTGCTTAAACAACGATGATGGTCCTATAAATGTTCCTGAAATGCAAAAGAACACAAAACACGGGTGATCTGGGAATAAAAGCACAATAATTACTAAGAACATACGCAATAATATGCAAGCAAATATGTATAAAACTATGCTCATCACTTGGATTAATTATTTTCAACTGATTTCTCCCTCACGCTTGTGGATTTACATCTCGTCCTGCTTGATCATTAAGCTAAGCCCTAATGCCACTAGTGAAGCTTGTCAATTACATTATCATGAGTCCTTATGCCAATCCTTGTGTCAGTAGGAGTCCTCCTACCTAGAGGAACAAGGAATGCTGGAGATTCCAATAGTGTAAATCTTGAATCAGAATATTTGGGCGTGTCTCTATTCTCGACATTCCCTCTTTCCTCCAAAAGATTCGTTCGGATCATTCATAGATTGATATTAATACTGGATCAACTAATTTTCTTTTTTCACATTTGTCCAAGCATTGGATAGGTGCCTATAATTGCCGCTTCCACATATTTTAACTCAACACTCGTGTGTATGCTTGCCGAGTAAAACTAAACTATCATACTAGACATAGATTAGAAAGAGATAAACAAATGAAATGAACGAATCAACGGAATGCAATTGACACGCTTGATCGGTGGCATTGGGGTGTAACTTGGTCAAGCAACATAAGACGCAAATCCACATGCATAAGAGAGAAATAATGTTGCTTTCAATTAATATAAGTGGAATGTACGCATTTTGATGTTTGGGAGTCATATAATAAAGTAAATTGGGTCAGAGTGTTACTAGGTATGCCCATACGAATTTGTCCTTATTTTCGTTAAAGAATCATAGGTATGTAATTGACAAGCTTCACTAGTGGCATTAGAGAGTGACATGATCATTAAGCAGGACGAGATGCAAATCCACGTGCGTGATGTAGAAATCATGTTGCTTTGATTAATCCAAGCGAGAATGAGCGCGCTTTGATATTTGGCAGACATATAATGAAGTAAATTGGGCTGGAGTGTTATTATGTATGCTAACGTGAATTTCCCCTTGTTTTCATTCAGGAATCATAGGAATGCAATTGACAAGCTTGACCGGTCGCATTAGGGTGTGAACTGATGATCAAGCAGCACGAGACACAAATCCACACGCAAAAGAGAGAAATCATGTTTCCTTTAATTAATACAAGTAGGAATGTGCATGTTTTGATATTTTAGAAGTCATATAATAAAGTAAATTGTGCCGGAGTATAATTAGATATGCCTATGCGAATTTCCCCTTATTTTTGTTAAGGAATCGTAGGTACATAATTCACAAGCTTCACTAATGGTATTAGAGCATGACTTTATGATCAAGCAGGATGAGACACAAATCAACGCGAGTGATGGAGAAATTATGTTGCTTCCAATTAATCCAAACGGGAATGCATATTTTGATGTTTGGGATGCATAAAATGAAGTAATTTAGCCAGGAGTGTTATTAGATAGGCCCGCGCGAATTATTCCTTATTTTTATTAAGCTAGCTCATAAAATTTGGACTATGATAGTTGTTGGCTAGTCAACTCCTCTCTAGTTTTTAATTTGACTTTAGTTTATTCATCTTTCTTTTCATATTTAGCTTCAAGTTTCTTCTTCTTATGGAATGAGGGCTTTTGCACTATGAAAATCGCATGCAACCGAATCTTTTAGTTTTCTATCTTGCAGAAAATTAAGTTATTGCTTCTTTCAAGAACTTTGCGGACTTATGGAGACTCAAACTAGCAAACCTAGACTTATCGCTCACGTCCTTCGTTTATTTTGTGTTCTTTGTCTACCATTATGTTTAAATCAATTTGATTTGATCCTTATGCTTAGCCATTGAAGAGAATAAAGAACTTGCGATTTCTTTCCTTATCAGATATGAAAATTCTACCTAGGTTCTCATATATTTGTTTATTTTGTTTGTCTCTTTCTAATCTATGTTTAGTATGATGATTTGGTTTTATTTGGCTAAGATAAACACAAGTGTCGAGTTAAAGAGCATGGAAGAGGCAATCATAGGCACCTATCCAATGCTTGGACAAATGCGAAGAAAGAATAGTTTATGGAGTATTGATATCAGTCTCCCTATGATGGACATTTCTTTTGGAGGAAAGAGAGAATGCCGAGAATCGAGGCATGCCCAAATATTCTGATCTAGGATTTGCACCATTGGGATCTCCATCATTCCTATTTTCTCTAGGAATGAGGACTCTTGATGACATAAGGATTGGTATAAGGAATCATAAGAATACAATTGATAAGATTGACCAGTGGCATTAGGGCTTAGCTTGATGATCAAGTTGGACGAGCCATAAATCCACGTGTGTAAGGGAGAAATCATGTTGTTTTCAATTAATCCAAGCATAATACAAGTGGGAATGCGAGCATTTTGATGTTTAGGATGCATATAATGAAGTAGTTTGGGTCGGACTGTTATTAGGTAGGCCCATGCAAATCTCTCCTTATTTTCGTTAAGTTGGCTTATAAAATCTAGGACTATGAGAGTTGTTGACCAGTCAACTCCTCTCTGGTGCTTGATTTATTTATTCATATTTTGCTTGTAGTTTCTTCTTCTTATGGAATAAGGGCTTTCGCAGTATGAAAACTGCATGCATCCTAATATTTTAGGCTATTAAACACATTATTTCAGTCTTCTACATTGCAAGTAATCAAGTTACGGGTTCTTTCAAGAAATTTGCAGAGTTATAAAGACTTGCACTAGTAGACCTGGACTTATTGCTCATGTCTTTTCTTTCTTTTAGGTTCTTTGTCTACTCTCGTGTTTAAATCAATTCGATTTGATGCTTACGCTTAGCCGTATAGAAGAGAATAAAGAATGTATGATTTCTTTCCTTTCTCGATTCGTAATCCTACATGTTTCTCGTTCTATTCATTTCTTTTGTGCCTCTCTTAATCTCTATCTAATTTTGGCGCTGATGAAACTTTTTCAGTTAGGGATAGTTATTCCATATATTTTGATATTAAAAATCAAGTTTTTGAGATTGACAGTGATCATTCTTTTCTGAGTGAATTAGAAAGTTAATTTTATAGATTGGAATTCTAGTTCTTTGAATAATGGGTCTAGGAGTGGCGATTCCTACTATTATATGTATAATACTAAATATAGTTGGAAGAATTATATCAATAGTTGCATTGACATTGGTTTCATTTTGGCGAGCGTAAACACGAGAATATTTAGTGAAAGTGCGTGGAAGTTGCAGTTATTGGCACTGAACCAATGCCTAGAAAAAAGTGAAGAAAGAAAATTAGTTGATCGAGTATTGAGGTCATTCTCTGAATGATCGCAAATGAGTCTTTTGGACAAAAGCGGGAATGATGAGAATGGAGGCACGCCCAATTATTCTGATTCAGGATTTGCACCATTAGGGTCTCCATTATTCTTTGTTCTTCTATGCACGAGGAGTCTTGATGACATAAGGATTGGCATAAGGAATCATGGGAACATAATTAAGAAGCTTGACTGGTGACATCAGAGCTTAGCTTGATGATAAAACAAGATGAGACGTAAATCTACGCTCTTAAGGGAGAAATCATGTTCCTTTTGATTAATTCAAGTAGGAATTAGCATATTTTGATGTTTGGTAGGCATATAATAAAGTAAATTAGACCAGAGTGTTATTTGGTTAATCCCATAAGGAGTCCTGACTCAACATGAATCCTAATCCTGTAAGGAGTCCTGATGATATTAGGAGTTCAAGCAACGAAAGGAATCCTAATTCAACTAGGAGTCCTAGTTCGATTCAAATTACAAGTCAATGACCTTATCCAAGATATTTGGACTAAGGACACATCAAGGCTTGAAGAATTTGATTTAAGTTCAAGGCTCATTAATCTAATTCAGTTTATTGGGCTTGAATGAATCTAATTAGGCTTAAAAAGACCAAAGAAGCTGAATTGGAGCATATGAAGACTTTGGGCCTAACTTGGCTTATGTCATGAGGCCCATTTATATGACTTTTATAAATTAGGATTTTATGGCTTATTATGGGCGGCCACACATTTATTTTAACCTAATTAGGACTTTGTTTAAGTTATTTCGTTTAGTTAGGAAGGTTATATTTATCCTATATGAGATGCAAATCCTTATTAGTTAAGATTTAGGGTTTTCTCAGGCTTACGTAAGGCTAATACGAATTTTAATGTAAATTTGAAGTTGAATTTCAATGATAATTGGTTGATCCTCTTGTTGTGGAGTATTTGAAATGCAAATTTAGGGACACGTTTTCTAAATTTAATTCTTGATCATCTTTCGAAGAAATCTGTTTTCTAACCTTTTTTAGGGGTTGAACCGAATTGGTTCTTGGGGTTTTCATATTAATGTGTTGAGGGTCTACAATTCAAAAGGAGTTCTCAAGCTTAATCATGGAGGTTTCATATCAAGGAATCCTCGTGCCTAGAGGAACAAGGAATCATGGAGATTCCAATGGTGTAAATACTGAATCGGAATATTTGGGCATGCCTTGATTCTCGGTATTCCCTCTTACCTCCAGAAGATTCTTTTGCTATCATTTGGAGAATGATATCAATACCCGATCAACTAATTTTCTTTCTTCACATTGGTCCAAGCATTAGATAGGTTCCTATTATTGCCGCTTTTGCGCTCTTTAAGCCAACATTCGTGTTTATGCTCGCCAAATAAAACTAAACCATCATACTAGACATAGATTAGAAAGTGAGAAATAAAAGAAACAAACAAATGAGAACATATGTAGGATTTCATATCCAATAAGTAAAGAAATTTCCAGTTCTTTATTCTCCTCATTGCCTAAGCATATGGATCAAATCAAATTGATTTACATACAACGGTAGACAAAGAACAAAAATGAAACTAAGGACGTGAGCAACAAGTCTAAGTTCGCTAGTGCGAGTCTTCATAAGTCCGTAAAGTTCTTGAAAAAAGCCATAACTTAATTCTTTACAAGGTAGAAAACTGAAATAATATGCTCAGTAGCCTCAAATATTCAATTGCATGCGGTTTCCATAGTGTGACAGCCCTCATTCCATAAGAAAAAATTAGAAGCTAAATATGAATAAATAAATAAAGAAAAATGAATAAACTAAAGTCAAATCAAGAACCAGATAGGAGTTGAGTGGCCAACAACTCTCGTAGTCCTAAATGTTTTGAGCCAGCTTAACGAGAAAAAGGAGAAATTACTTCATTATATGTATCCAAACAAAAAAATGTACACATTCTTGCTTATTTTAATCGAAAGCAACATGATTTCTCCCATACATGGGTGGATTCGCGTCTCGTGCTGCTTGATCACGACCTAATGCCACCAGTCAAGCTTGTCAATTGCGTTCCCATGATTCCTTAACGAGCACATGAGGAAGCTCACATGGGCGTACCTAATAATACTTCGACCCAATATACTTCATTATATGCCTCCCAAACATCAAAACACGCTCATTTCTGCTTGGACAAATGTGAAAAAAGAAAATTAGTTGATTGAGTATTGATATCAATCTTCGAATGATCTTGGATGAATCTTTCGAGGAAGGAGGGAACACCGAGAATTGAGGCATGCTTAAATATTTCGATTAAGGATTTGCCCCATAAGGATCTCCACCATTCCTTGAACCTTTAGGAATGAGGACTCCTGATGATACAAGGATTGGCATAAGGAATCATGGAAACATAATTGATAGGCTTAACTGGTGGCATTGGGGCGTAGCTTGATGATCAAGGAAGACGAGACATAAATCCACGGGCATAAGGGAGAAATCATGTTGTTTTCTATGAATCTAAGCATAATACAAGTAGGACTACAAGCTTTTTGAAGTTTAGGATGCATATAATGAAGTAATTTAGGTGTGTGTTAAAGAACATCCAAGAATATAACCCACAAACTCTAATCTTTATCAACCCGTGAATCACTAACTTGAAAACCCAAAGAATAACTTGAAATCAAACCTTAGCATCATCTAATCAGATTGTGAAATGATCAAGAATTAGCACCTAAGGAAAACTAAGTCCTATAAACCCTAATTCTAAGTACGCCACAAGGATAGATCAACTCCTTAATAAGTAAGTTTTGCATTCAAACAAGAACACATGATACAAGCATTTTTGACTTGAAAGAAAGTGAAAACTTCAATCAATCATAATCTGAAAAAGGCATACGAATTTGACATGTTTTAAAGACATATCCAAAGTCCTAAGCAGAATAGAACTCTTACTTAACTAATGACCTAATATGATTTTTGCTTACAAGCTTAGGAAACTCTAACATCTAACTAAATGGGATACTAAGAGCTAAATAAGGCATTTATAAACTTGGACTTTAAGAACATTAAACAAGCATTTATAAACTTGGACTTTAAAAAGATTAAACAAAGCCCATTCTGCCTTCATAAACTTAGACTTTAAGAATATTAAACTAAGCCCACTCTTTATGAATTTCTTTTGGGCTGAATCCTATTGGACTTCCATTGCTAGCCCACTCCTGCATGTAACCATTTAAGGACTCTTGAAGCTTCTTGGCTCTTGACCTTGTAATTGGACCTTCTAGCAAACTTAATGGATCCTTCCTTGATTCTTTCTTGTTGACCTCATCATCAAGCCCATCCAAACTAACATTTTAGGCCTTAGCCGATCCATATCAGTCTGATTGTTATTACATAGGCCCATGTGAATTTCCCCTGGTTTTGTTAAGCTGGCTCATAACATATGGGACTATGAGAGTTCTTGACCAGTTAACTCCTCTCTGGTTCTTGATTTGGCAATGCAATTAATAAGCTTAACCAGTGGCATTGGGCCTTAGTTTGATGATCAAGCAGGATAATACGTGAATCCATGGTCGTAAGAGAGAAATCATGTTATTTTCAATTAATCCAAGTATAATACAAGCGATAATGGAGCCTTTTGATGTTTGGGATGCATATAATAAAATAATTAGAGTTGGAGTGTTATTTGGTATGCCCACTCGAATTTTCCCTTATTTTCATTAAGGAATCATGGGAATGCAATTGAGAAGCTTGACCTATGGCATTAGGGCATGACTCGATGATCAACCAGCACGAGATGCAAATCCACATGCGTAAGGGAGAAATCATATTTCTTTCGATTAATACAAGCGGGAATGCATGCATTTTGATGCTTGGAGGCATATAATAAAGCAAATTAGGTTAGAGTATTATTAGGTACAGCCATACGAATTTTCTCTTATTTTCATTAAGGAGTCATGGGAACATAATTGACAAGCTTCATCGATGGCATTGTACAATGACTTGATGATCAAGCAGGACGAGACACAAATCCACACGCGTGATGGAGAAATAATGTTCCTTTCAATTAATCCATATGGAAAGACGCACAATTTGATGTTTAGGATGCATATAATGAAGTAATTTTGGTCGAAGTGTTATTAGGTATGCTCACGAGATTTTTCCCTTGTTTTTGTTAAGTTGGCTAGTGAACTCCTCTCTAGTTCTTGATTTGACTTTAGTTTATTCATCTTTATTTATTTCTTTTTTCATATTTAGCTTCTAGTTTCATCTTCTTATGGAATGAGGGCTTTTGCACTATAAAAACTACACGCAACCGAATACTTGAGGCCAGTGAGTATATTATTTCAGCTTTGTACCTTGCGAGAAATCAAGTTATGGGTTCTTTCAAGAACCTTATGGACTTATCAACACTCGTGCTAGCGAACATAGACCTATGGCTGACATCCTTCCTTTCTTCTGTGTTCTTTGTCTACCCTTATATTTAAATCAATTTCATTTGATCCTTATGCTTAGCTGTACGAAAAAAAGGGTTGTGCTTTCTTCCTTATCAGATCGAAAACCTTACCTATGTTCTCATTTTATTTACTTCTTTTCTGTCTCTATTTCTAATCTCTATATAGTATGATGGTTTGGTTTTATTTGGGGAGCATAAACACAAGTGTTGACTTAAAGTGCACGGAAGCGGCAATCATAGGCACCTATCGAAAGCTTGAATAAATGTTAAGAAAGAAAATTAGTTGCTCAAGTACTGATATCATTCTCCTATGATAGTAGATGAGTCTTTGGGGAAAGAAGGAATGTCGAGAATCGAGGCATGCCCAAATATTTAGATTTAGGATTTACACCATTGGGATCTCAATCATTCCTTATTTTTCAAGGCACGAGGACTCTTGATGACACAAGGATTGACATAAGGAATCATGAGAGTGTAATTGACAAGCTTGACCAGTGGCGTTGGTGTTAAATGTATTTCCTAAAAGCCAATTGAACTTTTGCTTTTTGGTTCATACATTGTGATATTATTATGTAACAAATATCTTTTTATTTAATGGTTATTGTCTATCATTCATTTCTATAGTAATGTAATTATTTAGTGAGTCTAATAATATTTATTAAAGATTCCATTCTTAAGAGTTGAGAATATGAGTGATGGATGATCTTTAGAATAAATATTATACAATAGTTCTTTGTCGTAGGATTAGTATTGGACATTTTTAATTCGGAAGACCAAGATAATGCGTTTAACCATATAATTAGTATGAGATACTAATATATATAGAATGGTGAGTCTCATGCTATTTAGTATGAGTTACAAAGTTAATCATTATGGGTCACTTGTGAGACAAGTGGACTGAACATGACTTGAAGAAATAATGAACCACATGGATGATTCACTTAAGTCACTGATTCATTATTAAGTTATGATGGTGTAACTAATCCTCAGACTTGAGGTAAAAGAGTTGTCTCATGAATACGTAATTGGAATTTGCTTATGCTTTAGAAATCGTTCATACCTAGAATGGGTACTTGAAGATAGTGTTTCTAGTTGCATATTTATGGAGGCAGGTGTCATCAACAAAGAATCCATTATCTTGAGTAAACAAGGAGAATATCCTATGCGATTTGATAACACCTTAACTAAGAAATCCTCAACCGAGGTAATTATGATTAATGGAAAAGGGATTTTCGCATTAATCATATTTAGTCGAGATGTATCCTGGATTTGGTCACAAAATCAAGTTAGTGGATTTGACTATTCCATGATCCTCAATGATTGGGATATTATCCAATGGAAGGATTTAATTACACGGTAATCATAAATAAAGGGTTCATGGATGATCAATGGCATTATTATTAATTGGATAATTATAATATGTTGTTAGACGTCACTTACAATTTATAGAAATAATTGAGCGACAATTATTTAATTGTTCCCTTAGTTGATTAGATTATTTTAATTAATATTAAAGAGTTTGATATTAAATTCCATTGCCAGTTAATAATGAACCTAGAAAGTCACACACGTTAAGATCAACTCAAGCACGACGATGGACTTCACTTGTGCTTTAAGTAGGAGCACTAGCATCTTTTAAAATTAAAGTTCATAAATATCTAAGTAATGATAATGTATAATAAATAAGTGCTATATATTGAAGGAGCTTGAGACATGTCATCACAAAAGAGTTTATAGTGACATGTATTTATATAGCAGCTTGACAACTGTCACCATAAAAGGGTTAATGATGACATGTGTAGAGAAAGCATCTAGACACGTGTCATCACAAAATGGTTTTATGATGACATATGTTAAGAAAGCAGCTTGACAGGTGTTATCACTAAAAGGATTTTATGATGACAGATGTTAAGAAAGCAGCTTGACACATGGTGTTAATATAGCTTGACACATGTCATCACAAAAGAGTTTTGTGATGACATGTGTCAATACTGCTTGATACATGTCATCACAAAAGAGTTCTGTTATGAGAAGTGTTTGTATAACTGTGTTAAGGATTATGAATCCTTAACACTATATAAGAAAGTTTCTTACTCCTATTACCATAAGAAGAACAGAGATAATCGATATACTTACTATCATAACAAGGTTATCATAGTGGGAAACTTGAGAGTGGAGAAGGAGTTCTTCATCTTCAATGATTGAATAGCCTTGCTTGAGGTTGGTTATGTGAGATAATCTAGAGGATTTGCAATTACGAATCTCTATTTAATTCTCTAACAAAAACACCATCAACAATCAAGAATCGAATTTTGCTTTTCAAAGGTTGTAGTCTTTTTCTTTGTGTTCTTCACGTTCATAAAAGAGAAGTTATTTCCTTTTCTCAACTTAAATCCTCAATTATAACTTATAACCTTAATTTCCATGAGATGTGAAATATTTAGAGCTTCCGCTGCCACTGCATGTGTTTTTCCAACAGTGGTATCAAAACCAAGCTATTGATAATTGAGGAATTTTAATAATTCAATGAGAATTGGATAGAAAAAGTTAATTTGATTGCATGTAGGATGATTTTGGGCTTAGAAATCCATTTGATGTGTTTCTTTGATCTATTCTTATGATTTGTAAATTTAATTATTTAGATTGGAGTTGTAATTAATTATTTTGGTACCCTTTAATTTTGTAATCTTATTTCACCTCGGTATGCCAAGGTTTATAAATTGTAAAGTGTTACAAGTGAAGAAATTTGAAGATTCAAGAATTAAAAAGGAATTAGATCATCTAAAATGCAAGAAAACCATATTGTTATGATTTGATTTAGGCTTTTGGTTTTCTTGTAATTTATTATAACCCTAGGTGCCCAAATTTAATTCGTGGCTCTGGAATTAAATTAGAATAGATTGCCCTTAATCATTTGAGTTTATTTATGCACTTTGATATGCATGGGATGTATGTTTAAAAATGGATGTATGCTGGTGAGACCTAATAAAGACTAAAATCTTCCAATTAATGATTTAGGAAATTGATATCATGGATGTCCATTATGTAAAATTTAAAGATTTTTATGGTCTTAGTAATCGATCATGGACAAAACTGTGAGGTTTATGAAAGATCATATGATAAATCTATTGAGTTTTATTAAGCATTTGATGTTATAAATATAATTGCTATTAGTGGCCAATATGTTGACTCACGATGAGGTTCTAATATTGTAATTATATTTATTGGATAGTGGGCTTATGTATAATAGACCAATAATCGACGAAACATGAGGTTCAAGGTACTAGGAGCCGAAGTGTAAATGATTGGATCATGCATGAGATGCATATAATATGAGATATTTACTTTAAAATTTTAGTAACCCAATAATTGATGAAACGTGAGGGATACTAAAATTTGGTAAGAAACTAATCACCCGCTAGAAATTCACTAATAAGGATTTCCGTTTCTCACTAAGAAGTGTGAGATTCGCCAAGTTAGTGGGAGTCATAATTTTGATTTAAAGACCAAAATCAAAATGAAATTTACATAATAAGTCAATAATAATCTACTATTCTTTGCAAAGTTAAAATGGCCCCCTCAATCCACTTGCAAGCGTAGTTGATGCTAACTAATTGACTAGATCGAATTTCATTGATCGGCTCAAGAATTTGAGAATAGTTCTCAATTCGTAACGCAATTAAGCTAAGTATATGATTTCCCTGAAGGTCAAGGAAGGTCAAGGATCTGGTAAAAAGTAGGATCCTTAAGAAGGATCAGATAGTTTTAAAAATTAAGATTGGAACAGGTGTTGTTACAATTGCCATAGGAACTGCTTATGTTATTTTGTCTATGGATCTAAATTAACATTAGAGGATTGCTTATATGTACCTAATGCATACCAAAAATATCATTTCACTTTCTACTTTAGTAGTTAAGAATTATGAAAAGTGGAATGATGTTTATCAAGTTTATTTTGGAAATGAATGTATAACATATGGTACTTTAATTAATGGTCTCTATTATTTAAATTTATTTGCAGCATATGATGCAAATCCATATGCATAAGGGAGAACTCATATTGCTTTCTATTAATACCAGTGGGAATGCACGCGTTTTAATGTCTAGGAGTCATATAATGAAGTAAATTAGGTCGGAGTGCTATCAGGTACGCCCATGCAAAATTCTCCTTATTTCCATTAAGGAATCATGGTACGTAATTAACAAGCTTCACTAGTGGCATTGTAGCGTGGCTTGATGATCAAGCAGGACGAGATGCAAATCCATCTACGTGATAAAGAAATCATGTTGCTTTTGATTAATCCAAGCAGAAATGAGCGCGTTTTGATGTTTGGCAGGCGTAACCGAAGTGTTATTAAGTATGCTAATATGAGTTTCCATGAGAACACAATTGAAAAGCTTGACCAGTGGCATTCGGGTGTGACTTGATGATCAAGCAGCATGAGACGAAAATGCACATGCATAAGGGAGAAATCATGTTTCTTTAGATTAATACAACTGGAAATGCGTGCGGTTTAATGTTTTGGAAGTCATATAATGAAGTAAATTGTGCTAGAGCGTTATTAGGTATAACATGAAAATTTCCCCTTATTTTTGTTAAGGAATCATGGGAACGTAATTGACAAGCTTCACTAATGGTATTAGAGAGTGACTTGATGATCAAGCAGGACGAGACGCAAATCCACATGGTAGCAGAATGTGCTTTCGATTATGTTGCTTTCGATTAATCCAAGCGTGAATCTGCGCATAAGGGCAGGAAAGCAGAAATCATAGGCCCCTATCCAATGCAAGGACAGATGTGAAGCAACAAAATTAGTTAATCGAGTATTGATATCATTGTCCAAATGATAGCGAACCAATCTTTTAGAGGAAAGAGGGAACGCCAAGAATCGAGGCACGCCAAAATATTTCGATTCAGAATTTGCACCATTGGGATCTCCATCATTCCTTGTTCCTCATGGCACGAGGACTCTTGATGATACAAGGACTGGCATAATGAATCATGGGAGTGCAATTGATAAGCTTGACTAGTGGCATTGGGGCTTAGTTCGATGATCAAGCAGGATGAGATAAAAATCCACTCACATAATGGAGAAATCACGTTGCTTTCTATTAATCCAAGTGGGAATGAGCGCGTTTTGATGTTTGGGAGCCATATAATGAAGTAAATTGGCTACAGTTTTAATCGATATGCTCACTCGAACTTCCTCTTATTTCTATTAAAGAATCATGGGAACACAATTGATAATCTTGACCAGTGGCATTGGGGAGTGACTTGATGATCAAGCAGCACGAGATGCAAATCCACACGTGGAAGGGAAAAATCATATTGCTTTTGATTCATACTAGTGGAATGCATGCATTTTAATGCTTGAGAGGCATAAAATAAAGCATACTGGCCCAGGGTATTATTAGGTATGCCCATACATATTTTCCCTTATTTTCATTGAGTCATGGGAACATAATTGACAAGCTTCATCAGTGGCATTGTAGTGGGACTTCATGATCAAGCTTGACGAGAGACATATCCATGCGCGTTATGGGAAAATCATGTTCCTTTTAATTGATCCAAGTGGGAATGCACACATTTTGATGTTTAGGACGCATATAATAAAGTAATTTGGGCTGGAGTGTTATTACGTATGCCCACGCGAATTTTTCCTTGTTTTCATTAAGCTAGCTCATAAAGTCTGGGACTACGAGAGTTGTTGGTCAGTCAACTCCTTTTTAGTTCTTGATTTGAATTTAGTTTATTCATCTTTGGTTATTTATTTTTTCATATTTAGTTTATAGTTTCTTCTTCTTATGGAATGAGGGTTTTCACACTATAAAAACTGCATGCAACTAAATACTTAAGGCTAGTGAGCATATTATTTCAGTATTCTACCTTGTGAGAAATCAAGTTATAGGTTCTTTTAAAAACCTTATGGACTTATCAATACTTGTGCTACCAAACATAGACTTATTGTTTACGTCCTTCCTTTCTTTTGTGTTCTTTATCTACCCCTGTGTTTAAATCGATTTGATTTGAACCTTATGCTTAGCTGTATGGAAGAGAAAAAGATCTTGTGATTTTTTTTCCTTATCGGATCGATAGTCCTACCTATATTCTCATTCTTTTCAGTTTCTTTTATGCCTCTCTTTCTAATCTCTATCTAGTAGGTTTGGTTTTTTTTGGAGAGCATAAACACAAGCTTTTAGTGAAAGCACGTGGAAGCGACAATCATAGGCACCAATCCAATGCTTGGATAGATGCAAAGAAAGAAAATTAGTTGACCAAGTTTTGATATCATTCTCTCAATGATCACAGACAAATCTTTTGGAGGAAAGAAGGAACGACGAGAATCGTGGCACGCTCCAATATTCTGATTTAGGTTTTGCACCATTAGAATCTCTATCATTCATTGTTCCTCTCATTTCTTATTCCTCTAGGCATGAGGACTCTTGATGACACAAGGATTGGCATAATAAATCATAGGAACACAATTGACAAGTTTTACCGGTGGCATAGGATGTGACTTGATGATCAAGCAAGACGAGGCACATTAGGGAGAAACCATGTTGCCTTATATTAATCCAAGCGGGAATGCGTGCATCTTGATGTTTGAGACGTATTTAATGAAGTAATTTTAGCTGGAGTGTTGTTACATAGGCCCACACGAATTTTTCCTTGTTTCCGTTAAGCTCGCTCATAAAATTTAGGACTAGAAGAGTTGTTGACCAGTCAACTCTCTAGTTCTTGATTTGACTTTAGTTTATTCATCTTTATTTATTTATTTATTTATTCAAATTTAGCTTGTACTTTCTTCTTCTTATGGAATGAGGGCTTTTGCATTATGAAAACCGCATGCAATTGAATATTCGAGGCTAGTGACCAAATTATTTGATCATCAATAGCCTCAATTATTCGGTTGCATGGGGTTTTCATAGTGTGAAAGCCCTCAGTCCATAAGAAGAAGAAACTAGATGCTAAATATGAATAAATAAATCAAGTAAGATGAATAAACTAAAGTAAAATAATGAACTAGAGAGGAGTTGACTGGCCAACAACTCTCGTAGTTCCAAATTTTATGAGTTAGCTTAATGAAAAAAAAGAAAAAAAAAGAGAAATTCACATGGGTCTAACTAATAACACTCTGGCCAAATTACTTCATCATAAGTGTCCTAAATATCAAAATGTACCCATTCTTTCTTGGATTAATTGAAAGCAATATGATTTCTCCAACACACACATGGATTTGCCTCTCGTCCTACTTGATCATCAAGTCATTGTCCAATGATACCAGTGAAGCTTATCAATTATGTTCCCATGATTCCTTAATAAAAACAAGGAAAAATTTACGTGGGCATTCCTAATCGCACTCGTACCCAATATACTTCATTATATGCCTTACAAATATCAAAATGCAAGCATGGATGTGAGCAATAAGTTTGTGCTCGCTAACGTGAGGGTTGATAAGTTTACACTAGCCTTAAGGTAGAAAATTGAAACATTATGCTCACTAGCCTCAAATATTCGACTACATACAGTTTTTATAGTGTGAAAGCCTCATTCCATAAGAAGAAGAAACTATAAGCTAAATATGAATAAGCAAATAAAGAAATATGAACAAACTAAAGTCAAATCAAGAATTAGAGAGGAGTTGACTAGCCAACAACTCTCATAGTCCCAAATTTTATGAGGCAGCTTAATGAAAATAAAGGATAATTCACGTGGGCCTACCTAATAACACTTCAGCCAAATTAATTAATTTTATGCATCCCAAAAAATAAAATGTGCACATTCCTGCTTGGATTAATCGAAAGTAACATAATTTCTCCATCACGCGTGTGAATTTGCATCTTGTCCTGCTTGATCATCAAGTCGCTCTCTAATGCCACTGGTGAAGCTTGTCAATTACGTTCCCATGATTCCTTAACAAAAATAAGTGAAAATTCATGTGGGCATACCTAATAACACTTTGGCTCAATGTACTTCATTATATCACTTCCAAAACATCAAAACGCGTGCATTCCCACTTATATTAATCGAAAGTAAAACTACTCCATTGTATGCATCCGAAACATCAAAATGCTCGTATTACCACTTGTATTATGCTTGGATTAATTGAAAACAACATGATTTCTCCCTTACACCTGTGGATTTATGTCTCGTCCTACTTGATTATCAAACTAAACCACAATGCTACCGGTCAAGCTTGTCAGTTGTGTTCTCATGATTCTTTATGTTATCAGGACTCCTCGTGCATAGAGAAACAATTCCAATGGTATAAATCTTGAATCATAATATTAGGATGTGCCATGATTATGATCGTTCCCTCTTTTCTACAAAAGAATCATCTGCGACCATTCAAAAAATGATATCAATACTCCATCAACTAATTTTCTTTCTTCACATTTATCCAAGTATTTGATCGGTGCACATGATTTCTGCTTCCATGCGCTTTAACTTAATGCCCATGTTTATGCTCTCCAAATAAAACTAAACCATCATACTACACAAATAATAGAAAGAGAGGTACAAAAGAAATGAACAAAACAAGAACATAGGCAGGATTTCAAATTTGATATGGAAAGAAATCACAAGTTCTTTGTTCACTTCCATATGGCTAAGCTAAGATCAAATCGACTTGATTTAAACACAAGGGTGGACAAAGGATAGAAAAAAAAGGAAAGACGTGAGCAATAAGTCTATGTTCACTAGCGCAAGTCTAGATAAGTCTACAAAGTTCTTGAAAGAACCCATAACTTGATTTCTCGTAAGGTAGAAAATTGAAGTAATATGCTCACTAGCCTCAAGTATTCAGTTGCATACATTTTCTATAGCAGGAAAGACCTTATTCCATAAGAACAAGAAATGAGAAGCTAAATATGAATAAATAAATAAAGAATGATGAATAAACTAAAGTCAAATCATGAACCGAAGAGAAGTTGATTGATCAACAACTCTCATAGTCCTAAATTTTATGAGCCAACTTAACGAAAACAAGGAAAAATTCGCGTGGGCCTACCTAATAATAGTCCGAACTAAATTACTTCATTATATGCATCCCAAACATCGAAATGCACCCATTCCCACATTTATTATGCTTGGATTATGATTTCTCCCTTACACATGTGGATTTACGGGTCGTCCTGCTTGATCATCAAGCTAAGCCTCAATGCCATCGGTCAATCTTGTTAATTGTATTCCTAAAGTTCCTTATACCAATCCTTGTGTCATCAAGAGTCCTCATTCCTAGAGAAATAGGGAAATGATGGAGATCCCAATAGTGTAAGTCCCAGATCAGAATATTTGAGTATGCCTCGATTCTCGGCGTTTCCTCTTCCATCCAAAAGAATTGTCCGCGATCATTCGGAGAATGATATCAATACTCCATCAACTAATTCTCTTTCTTTGCATTTGTCCAAGCATTGGATCGGTGCCTATGGTTGGCTCTTCCATGTGCTTTAACTCAACACTCGTGTTTATGCTCGGTAAGTAAAACCAGACCATCATACTAGATAAAGATTAGAAAGAGAGGCATAAAAGAAACGAACAAAACAAGAACATAGGTAGGATTTCAGATTTGATACAGAAAGAAGTCACAAGTTCTTTGTTCTCTTCCATATGGCTAAGCGTAAGATCAAATTGAATTGATTTAAATACAAGGGTAGACAAAGAATAGAAAAGAAAGGAAAGATGTGAGCAATAAGTCTATGTTCGCTAGCGCGAGCGTAGATAAGTCTGCAAAGTTCTTGAAGTAATATGCTCACTACCCTCAAGTATTCAGTTGCATACGGTTTCTATAGTGTAAAAGACCTTATTCTGTAAGAACAAGAAATGAGAAGCTAAATATGAATAAGTAAATAAAGAAAGATGCACAAACTAAAGTCAAATCAAGAACTAGAGAGCAGTTGACTGGCCAACAACTCTTATAGTCCTAAATTTTATGAGCCGGCTTAACGAGAATAAGGGATAATTCATGTGGGTCTATCTAATAACACTTCGGCCCAAATTAATTAATTTTTGATGCATCACAAACATCAAAATGTGCATATTCCTGCTTGGATTAATCGAAAGCAACATAATTTCTCCATCACGCGCGTGGATTTGCATCTCGTCCTGCTTAATCATCAAGTCACGCTCTATACCATAAGTGAAGCTTGTCAATTATGTTCCCATCATTCCTTAATAAAAATAAGCAAAAATTCACGTGGGCATACCGAATAACACTCCGGCTCAATTTACTTCATTATATAACTTCCAAAATATCAAAACACGCTCATTTCCACTTATTTTAATCGAAAGCAACATGATTTCTCTCTTATACATATAGATATGTGTCTCGTGCTGCTTGATCATCAAGTCACACCCTAATGCCACCGATCAAGCTTTGAAGTTGTGTTTCCATGATTTCTCAATGAAAACAATGGGAAATTTGCGTTACCTTACCTAATAACACTCCAGCCCAATTTACTTCATTATATGCCTGCCAAACATCAAAAAGCACTCATTCCTGCTTGGATTAATCAAAAGCAACATGATTTCTCTATCACCCGTGTGGATTTGCATCTCGTCCTACTTGATCATCAAGTCATGCTCTAATTTCACTATTGAAGCTTGTCAATTACGTTCCTATGATTCCTTAATAAAAATAGAACAAAATTCACGTGGGCATACCCAATAACACTCCGAGTCAATTTACTTCATTATATGACTTCCAAAACACCAAAACACATGCATTCCTACTTATATTAATCGATAGCAACATGATTTCTCCCTTATGCATGTGGATTTGCATCTTGTGCTCCTTGATAATCAATTTACACTACAATGCCACCAGCCAAGCTTGTTAATTGCGTTCCCATGATTCCTTAACGAAAGCAAGAGGAAATTCATATTAGCATACATAATAATACTCCAGTCTAATATACTTAATTATATGCCTGCCAAACATCAAAACGCGCTCATTCCTGCTTGGATTAATCAAAAGTAACATAATTTCTCTATCACGCATGTGGATGTGCATCTCTTCCTGCTTGATCATCAAGTCATGCTCTAATGCCACTGGTGAAGCTTGTCAATTACGTACCCATGATTCCTTAACAAAAATAAGGAGAAATTCTCATATAACACTCCAACCCAATTTACTTCATTATATGACTCCCATAAATCAAAATGCACGCATTCCCACTTGTATTAATCGAAAGCAATATGATTTCTCCCTTATACGTGTGGATTTGTGTCTTATGTTGCTTGATCATCAAGATATACCCTAATGCCACCGATCAAGCTTGTCAATTACGTTCCTATAATTGCTTAATGAAAATAAGGGGAAATTCGGGTCAGCGCTAGTAGGATTTGCATCATCAAGACTCCTCGTTGGAGTTGGATTTGTTGTGCTAGTTTGGTTCATATAATTTCCCCTTTCTTTGAAAAAGATTCGTCCTTGAATCTTGCTCGAATATTGTGAAAGAAGAAAACTTATAATCTCTAAGAAGAATACTAACTCATTATCAACCTACAAATCTTTCATAAATTTTTTAGAGGAGCTTTAGAATAAATAATACTTTCAATGCCAATAAACTCAACATATTCAATTAGCTCAATGGCATCAGGTAAAACATCTTCATCTTCAACAATAATCTCTTCATTTTGGGTTTTACTAAAAAAGTTGCAAATTATTATCTTTTTCACCATCTTCATTCATCATGTTGGATCCCGAACCATGATTTAAAAGAAAAGAAAAACGGGATGTAGAGGGATTCAGGAGAGAGAGAATTTTGAGGTATTCAAGACAGACTTTGAGAGCAACCTTCCAAACGATTAAGTAGTGAAAAACAGAGACGAATTCCACTTCAACATCATCCAGATAGTTGTTTTCAAGGATTGGATTGAAGATTCAAAGGAGAGAAGAAGGAGATCTTAAGCTGTAGAAATTGGATTCAAAGGAGAAAGGGTGTTCATGTTCTTTTCGATTCTTGTTTACTATGTATTTGATTCTTGTATTAGTTTAATCATGAACATGTGTAACTAATCTTATTCAACCCATTTGGGGGTGATCTTTAGTATGTTAGGTTGTTTTATGCTTAACTGATTGGATTGTTGATTTAAGATTGTAGTTTTTATTCAAGTATAATAAAATCTATTGTTTCTTCTTCATTTTTGAATAAATTTGAGAACTCTTTTGTAATTGAGAAATTCAATTGAGTTTGGATAATTGCTTGTGTGATTAAGTGATTTGCATCTTAGAGATAAGTGTAATAACTTACTGGAATAAGAACTAGACATTCTTATTAGCGGTAATTTAGAGATTAATGCTATTCTAAAATCAATTGTTAGGAAGAGTTCCAACTTTAGATCTTTAGGATTAGGAATTGGTTAACTCGAGAGAGGCCAATTCATTTAAGAAATTATCTACAAATTCATTTAAGAGGCAATTCTTAATCAATCAATTCATAATTTATTGTTTTTAAGCAGCTAGCTAAAGGGAATCCCTAATTAGGTTAACTCATCTCATTGCCTTCTCTGAACTTTCATTCTCTTTGTTAAAATTTAGTTTTTATTTGCATTCTCAATCATTTTTAGTTAATGATCTTCACCACCTTTTGATCGGTTATATAATAGGAATAACATAGTAGCAGTAGCTTCTCAGTTCTCGTGGGATCCGACATTGATACTTGCCATAGCTATATAACATTTGATAGGTGTACTTTCCTGTAGATTTCTAGTCGTGTTTAGCTAGTACCAAGTTTTTAGCGCTGTTGCCGAGGACCTGTTTTGAGAAATATTATGAACTATGTGTTCTTGTTAATTTAGCCATTTATTCTTTATTCTTTATTTGTTTTTATTCTTTTATTCATTTGTTTTGTTGGTTATTCGTTGTTTCAAGTAGTGTATGACCAGGAGATCCAATCCTGATCTAGTAGACCCTCTATCAGAACTAGAGCGACCCCTCAAGCAGTTGAGAAGCAGTTGTATGTAGAGGAGGAAGAGATTCAGGTTAGGGAAGCTGTAGACCAAAGTGAACCAGAAGACACTACAATAGAGATGGCAAACGCCAACGACAACAATGAGAATAACCAGATGATGTATGATTTTGCAAAACCATCGCTGGAGGGGATGCGAACATGCATTACGAGACCGACTATGACCACTGATAATTTTGAAATAAAGCCTAATGTGATTCAGATGGTGCAGCAAACGATTTAGTTCGGAGGCTTGCTAGATGAGGATCCTAACATGCAGATAGCGAGTTTCTTAGAGATTTGTGATACTTTCAAGATTAATGGGACAACAGACAATGCAATTCATCTCTGCTCGTTTCCATTTTCTTTGAGGAATAGAGCAAAGTGGTGGCTACAATCATTACCTCCAAACACTATCACTACTTGGGATTCTTTAGTAGAAAAATTTATATTTAAGTACTTTCCTTTCTCTAAAACTACTAAACTTAGAAATGACATATCTTCTTTTGTGTTGTTTGATGATGAGTCGATGTAAGACACCTGGGAGAGATACAATGACCTACTAAGATGTTGCCCACACCATGGACTACCAATCTAGTTACAGATACAAACTTATTACAATGGTTTGAATTTGGCTACTAAGCATATGGAAGATGCAGCTGTAGGTGGTTCTTTGAGCAGCAAGACACCAGAGCAAGCCCAAAGCTTGATAAAGGAATGGCCACAAACAATTACCAGTGGCACACTACTAAGAGTAGGACAGAACGTCAAGGGAGTTTACACCAGTTGGATGCTACTGCAGCCTGGGCGGCTCAAATGGAGTTATTATCCAAGAAAATTGATCAACTCCAAATGCCTGTCCAACCAGCTCAAGCAAGTTATGAGTTTTATGGTGACCCGCATTTCAGTAGTAATTGTATGTCGGGAGATATGTTTGCTTCTTCTTCATTTAACCATGAATAGGTGGACTATGTGGGGAGTTAGCCTAGGTAGTAGAACAACTCGTATAGCAACACTTATAATCCGGGATGGAAAAATCATCTAAACTTCAGATGGACAGTAACAACTAGGGGCCACCAGGGTTTTAGCGACTACATCAGCAGCCGCAACAATCTGTTCTCCCAGCTCAGTCTCCTTAGACTCTAGAGGAAAAGCCTAACTTAAAGGAGCTGATGATGAAGTTTGTGTCCATTTCAGAGACCAGATTCTAGCAGACGGACGCAACTCTTAGAAATCAATAGCCTCCATTTAGAACTTGGAGAATCATATAGGCCAGATTTCTAAGATGATGGTGGAGAGGCAGCCAGGGACTTTGCCTAGTAATACGGAGTTCAACCCGAGAGAGCACGTGAAGGCTATCACTTTATGATCAGGTAAGCAACTATCTAGTTCTATTGCTATTCCTGATGATGATGATGTTGTGCAGGTAGATTCGGATAGGAAAGATGGAGATAGCAAGATGATGGAGCTAGAGAAGGTAGAGGGCAAGAAGAAGAGTCCTTTGAGGGAATACCAGCCCCCAGTCCCATATCCTGCCAAGTTGAAGCAGGAGAAAGTCGATCAACAGTTTGGTAAGTTTCTTGACTTGTTTAAACAACTACGAATTAACTTACCTTTTATTGAAGCTATTTTACATATGCCTAGGTATACAAAGTTCTTAAAGGAGATCCTTAGCAACAAGAGGAAGTTAGAGGAATTGGCGATCGTGACCCTAAATGAGGAGTATTCGGCTATACTTTAGAACAAATTTCCAGAGAAGAAGCGTGATCCATGGAGTTTTACTGTCCCTTGTGTGATTGGTGATTTAACAATTAGTAATGCTTTAGCTGACTTAGGAGCTAGCATTAATTTAATGTCGTACAGGTTGTTTACCAAGTTGGGTTTGGGTGAGACTAAATCCACTTGCGGAACTAACAACCTTAACTATAACGAGCTAAGACCTTTAGTTATAATAAGATGAACGCTCAATTAATCCTAAAACTAACAAGGTTTACTTGGATTAATTAAGATAAAAGTGAATCTAAACTAAACAAATTAATTTAAACTCAAGAAACACAACAAGGGAACCCCTTAGTAAAGTAAAGCTTTTGATAATAATAATGCTATTCTCCTTGTGGCCAAATGGCCTTTCTTCTTTTATACATAACTCTCCTAAACCTATTCAACTAAGGAATATAATGAATTGCTAGAAATAAAATAATATAAGGCCTTTAACAATTCAGCCAAAAGAAGGAAAGTCAAATCATTTTTTAATAAGGATTTCGGTCAAATAAAAATTCTAAATCAAAGAAAAGTCAAATCCTTTTCCTAAATAGTATTCGACTTCCTAAAGTAAACAAATAAAGATAATTATGTTCATACCCATGCACATGCATGCAAACCCATGTAAAGGTGTTCACACTTTTGCCCGTGCATGTATAATTAGGCCAAATAAAGGGCAGCCCCATGTGTTGTCTCTTCATTGGTCCAGGTTGCACCCACGTGGCTTCAATCTTCTTTCAAACTTGGTCTTCTTAGTATGAAATGCAAGAAACAAGTCTTAGATCATCTTCTAATGCATAATCCACAGCTATGTAGCTAAAGTACATCTTGCTTGTAATATACCCTATGGATGAATACAAGGTATCCTTGAACCTCTTGCTTCTAGATCTCATCATTGGACCTTTATGCTTCAATGGATCATCTTCAGCCTTGCTTTGTGCAGTCCTTGCCTTGTTTGCATCACACAGGTTGGCTTTTGGCTACAATAAGGAATCCTAAGTGTCCTTATCATTTCATAACATTTGAGTGTTCATGTGACCTCAACAATCATTACCGAGCAAGATCTCGGAATAAGAAGAATACAATGCACACTCAAATAAGAAAAAAGGAGCATTTATGATGTACGCTTAATTAGATTCAAAAACTCATAATTTAAGTATATACATTTGCATAAGGTGTCCAAATACCATCAATCAAATCATCAGTTAATCAATTCATATACAAAACACAACAACTAATCAAATTCAAATTAACTAACTTAAAGAATGGTCAAGTAACAATGGTTTAACCCAACCATTATGATAAACTAAAAATTGCTCAATAATATTCCAAAAGCAACAAACAACAAGGAGAAAAAAATCACATGCTCATAATCATAACTATCAATCTTTCAAAGATAAACAAAAAGCTAATAATCATTCTAAGTATCCTAAATATATACATCATCAATAATACAATAAACAACAACCGTAAAATATATATAAAAGAAGGAAAAGCCAAAACAACGGCTTACCCACCCTACACTTGAAGGACACACTGTCCGCAGTGTGTAAAGGAGTTGGGAAGCAACATAATAATTACAAAAAGGAAAAGAGATAAATATGAAGAAATACTGCCCTACTTATCCTGTTGGGCTAGTGCCGTTGGTGGAGGTGGCGGTGCCTTGGCTGGTGGTAATGGTGGTTATCCTGGAGGAGGTGCATCATCAGTTGCTATAGGTGGAACATACTCGCTAAAGTTAGCGAAGTCAAAATCATCCATCCTAGGCTAGTGCAAAGCTGCCTCTATCCTGTCCCCCTAGGCCAACTGCCTCTGTAGCAAATCCATAATCTACCTCTGCATAGCATCAAAGTGTTGGAGCTGCGCTCTACCTCCTACTCGAACCTCTCAAACCTGTCTATGTGCTGTCACTGCATGTTGGTGATCCGATCAACTCTCGTAGTCAGCTCATCAACCTACAAACTAGATGGTCGAGGAGCTTCTGAGGATGAAGTTCGGGAGGAGCTAGGAATATCTGTAGGTCTGGGTTGCTTGGCTAACACATAACCCATGTCCACCCTCCTCCTCTGATGTAGGGCCCATAAACAAAATACATCAAGCTGGGTGACCACTCCAAAACTGTCCCCTCGACCTGTCAATGTATATGCTAGCAGGGAGTGAAGATATAGAAAGCTATCAGAGAGGCTGGATGCCTTGGACTTGCTCGGGTAGTAAGGCTCGTCCACCTCTAATATGGTCTCCTAGGCCCTATCAAAAGAAATTCCCGAGTTGTAAAGAGAGGCTCTGTAGTCATTTGATGCAATCTCTTACTCAATAAACAGTCCCAATGCTACTCCAAACTAGGAATGCTCATCATGTATATATGTCCCCCTAACCAAAATGAAATAGACTCTAGCTGAGACCATTCTCAATCTGACTCTAAAGGAGGAAGGTGGAGGTGAACTCAAGTGTGAGCCCTCTATAGGTAGGCTCCACTATGCTGAAAAAGGCCTTAAAAGGTTATGTCTAAAGAAACTCTCAAACCTCAGCAGCTAGTCCTACTGTCTCAAATGCTTGCTAGTCTATACATCTCCCACAACCTAATTGTCTGTATCGCAGCTGCTAGTAATGCACCTCGTGAGTGGGGCTCTGAAACTGTAAAAATCTTTATCGTGCGGGAGCTGGAGGTGTAGCTGGAGCTCTAGGGGCAAGTAGGGCAGGTGCAGGTGGTCCAGGCTGTGCAGGTGGAGGTGGTCTCATAGGTCTAGAGGTCTCGCCTGTACGCCTTCTCTTGGAGACACCCATCTTCAGGGGTCTCTACTGCTGATCAGTCATAGTACCTGCATGGAAATTAATCAAAACTCTTGCCAAAACAGTAATTCTAGCACCAAACTGACAACCATTATAATCACAATAATAGTTTAACAGCAATATAACAACAATTTAACATCACAAGCACATCTACATTACTTAATCTCAACACATTTTAGCATAGCAAAACAATAAATAGATAAAGCATAATATCATAGTAGCATAACACAATATCACAACAACATAACATTTGCATTATGCATTCTCAGCACACTTGCATTAGTCAATTTCTAATTCAGTAGCATAATGACTGATTCACCAAACCAGCTCATAATCCAGCAAGTTCAAACATACAAAACAACAGCAATAGGGCAATTCAAAGACATAAAAGAAGAAATAGAAAATATGGACAATAATAACGAATAAAGCAATAATAGCGAATCAAAATTAAAAGAAAAGCAAGAAATTCAACGAAACAACGAATAAAATTCAACATAAGTGATGAATTTAATGAAATAGGAAAATTAATAAGAGATTGATGAAAATAAGAAACAATGAAATTCATAGAGATAACAAAGAAAAAAATAGAAAAAATCGAGGTAGGAAAAGAAAAATATAATAGAATAACTAAAAATTACAGAAATAACGAAAGAAATTAAAGAAAAGAGTAAGAAACTTACTTGATTTGCCGAAAAATACTTAAAAATTAAAGGAAAAGAGGGAGAGTACATCAGACTATACGCGCGAAGAGAGAAAAGAGCAAAAATTTTGAACTTGTGATATGACGTGGCTTATATAGGCATTGACATTAACACGTCTTTATTTCAGGCCGTGCTAATTGACACGGTTTAGTTCTAGGCCGTGCTTAACTGTCCAGACCGTGCTAAAATCCAGAATTCATTTCCAACACCTTTCACGTGCAATTTCTTGCAATTTTAAACAATCAAACATCCAAGTTAACTTTCCACATATCTCAAAACACTCAAATGGCATAAAAAACTCAAAAATTAAATGAAAATAAAGATCAAAATTAAGAAAATGTTCCAAAACCAATGATCACAATATCAAAAACATAAAATAAAATTTGGGGTGCCTCGTAAAGCGCTTCTTTTTGTCTCGAGTCATTTAGCAGGATTCATAATGCTTGAGCTACTCTTTTTGATGCAATACAAGGTTAACTTGCTCCTTGAGCTCCAATGAATCACATAGTAATGCTTCAACCTATGCCCATTGACCTTGAAGTTTCCTTTCTCTGGATGGTACAACTCCATTGTTCCATATGGGAAAACTTGCTGGACGGTGAACAATCTTAACCAACGGCTCTTTAGCTTCCTAGGAAAGAGTCGGAGTTGTGAGTTATACAATAGCACACTATCCCCAACTTGGAACTCCTTGGTGCTCCTTAGCCTCTTCTCATGCCACTTCTTGGTACGCTCCTTCTGGATTAAGGAGTTGCCATCTATGCTTGATTTCGCCACTCATCCAACTCGTTAAGCTGCCACTGTCTATGTTTACCTGCATCAACAACATCAAAATTGCAAGTTTTCAAACCCCAAAATGCTTTATGCTCAAGTTCAACAAGCAAATGGCACGCTTTCCTATAAACTAGCCTATATGGTGTAAAACCAGTTGAAGTACGATAGGCCATCCTAAATTCCCACAAGGCATCATCTAGCTTCTCCAACCAATCCTTCATACTCACTCCTACAGTTTTCTCTAAAATCCATTTTAGACTCCTATTAGTAACCTACATTTGCCCATTGGTTTATGGGTGACAGGGTGTAGAAAACCTATGTGATACACCATAGCATTTAAGCACCTTTTCTAATTAGGCATTACAAAAATGAGTCCCTCTATTACTAATAAGAGCCCTAGGTGTCGCGAACCTAGCAAACAGTATTTTGAGGAATCTCATAACTACCCTAGCCTCATTAATGGGAAAAGCTTACACTTCTAGCCATTTAGAAAAGTACTCAACGGCAACCAAGATGTATTTATTACCATAAGAAGAAGGAAAAGGTCTCATGAAGTCAATGCCCCAAACATAAAAAATCTCAACAGCTTGAATGCTCGTTTAGGTATCTCATCATGAGCAGAGAGGTTACCTGATCTTTGGAATGCATAACAAACCTAAACAAATGCTCTAACATCCCTAATGATCATAGACCAGTAGAATCTAGAGTTTAACACCTTCCTAGCTGTGTGATTTGCAGCTTGATGACCTCCCAATGGTCCTTCATGGCAATGCCTCTAAATCTGGAGGATCTCCTCCCCATGTACACATTACCAGATAACCTGATTTGCATAAACTTTGAATAAGAAAGGCTCCCCCCAAATTGTAGTATTTCAATTCAGAAAAAAATTTCTTCTTTTGCTGAAATGTCATATCATTTGGAAGGACTTTAGCAACCAGATAGTTTGGAAAATCAAAAAACCAAAAGATATCAGAATTAACCTGAATTGAGCATAAGAACTCATCCAAAATATTGTCATTAATCGCCCTCTCATTAAGTGCCTCCAATGTCGGGTTTTGTAGCCTAGAAAGGTGGTCTGCTGCTAAGTTCTCAGCACCTTTCTTATCCTTGATCTCAAAATCAAATTCCTACAACAACAAAATCCAACGAATGAGTCTAGGCTTTACGTCATTCTTACTAAACAAGTACTTGAGTGTGGAATGGTCCGTGTAGACCATTGTGTTTGATAGCACCAAATAAAATTTGAACTTGTCAAATGCAAAAACAATAGCTAGAAGCTCCTTTTTAGTGGTGGTGTAGTACTCCTGGGCATTAGTCAATGTCTTGCTAGCATAGTAGATTAGTTGAAACTTCTTATCTCTCCTCTGTCCTAAAACAGCTCCAACTGCAAATTATTAGCATCTCACATAAGCTCAAATGGCAGCTCCTAATTAGGTGAAACCATAATCGGGGTTGTGGTTAGTTTCTCCTTCAACAACTCAAAAGCCTTCAAATAATCATCAGAAAATACAAAAGGTACTACCTTTACAAGAATTGAGTTAAAGGTCTAGCAATCTTAGAGAAGTACTTAATGAACCTCCTATAGAAATCTGCATGACCTAAGAAGCTCCTAATAGCCTTAACTGAACTAGGTAGGGGCAATTTAGCAATATATCCACCTTGGCCCTATCGACCTCCATCTCCTCATGCGATATTTTATGCCCCAACACTATACCTTTCCTAACCATAAAATGATACTTTTCCCAAATAAGGACTAGGTTAGCATCCACACAACACTCAAGGATGCGTTCTAGATTATGGAAATAATGAGTGAAGGAGTTACCAAATACAAAAAGTCATCCATAAAGACCTCCATGCACTCCTCAATCATGTCATGGAAGACTGCCATCATACACCTTTGAAAAGTCGCAGGTGCATTATACAATCCGAATGGCATCCTCTTATAAGCAAACGTACCATATAGGCAAGTAAAGGTTGTCTTCTCTTGGTCCTCAAGTCAAATGGAAATTTGGAAGTAAACTGTACCATCTAGAAAATAGTAAAACATATGCCCAGATAACCTTTCCAACATTTTGGTTAATAAAAGAAAAGGGAAAATGGTCCTTTCAAGTGGCATCATTTAGCCTCCTGTAATCTATGCACACTCGAAAGCCCGTTACCACTCTAGTCGGTATAAGCTCGTCCTTCTCATTCTTAACCACAAAAATACCTCCCTTCTTAGGAACCACCTGCACAGGACTAACCTAGGAACTATCAGAGATAAGGTAAATCAAACATGTATCAAGAAGTTTAATTACCTTTTTTTTAACCACTTCCTTCATGTTCGGGTTCTTTCTGCACTATGGTTGCACCACTGGCTTGTAACTATCCTTCATAAGGATATTGTGCGAGCAATAGCTAGGACTAATCTCAGGAATGTTAGCAATTTTCAAAGAAAATGCCTTCTGGTACTTCCTAAGAAAGGCCAAAGTCATCTCCCTCTCTTCGGGTGTCAAGTCCGCTGCTAGAATGACAGGCAACCTGTTGTCCTCATCTAGATATGCATAGTTGAGATGCTTTGGGAGATTTTTTAATTCAAGAATTGGTGGTTCCTCAAGTGATGGCCTCAATTTCTACACACCTACCCTGTCAATCTCAATAAACTTATCAGTATTCTTGCTTGGTTCATTAGTTAACAAAAATGCAAGTTGCTCCAAAATACTCTCACTGAATAGCTTATGCTCATCCTTTACTTGCAAGGCAACTTGTAAAGGATTATCAAGAAATATCTCCTGCAACTGTGTATCAATAACATCATCAAGTACATCAATAAAAAATACAGTATCATCAATGATCTAAGGACTGTCTCATAGAACTGTTCAAATCAAAAGTGACAGTTTCATCCCCTATCCTAAGTTGATGCTTTCCATCACAAATATCTATAATAGCCCTAGATGTTGCAAGGAAAGGTTAACCTAGAATCAAAGGTACATTACTCTCACCTTCCATGTCCATGATCACAAAGTCAACAGGAAATATAAACTTTTTGTCAACCTTAACAAGTACATCATTTACAATACCCCTAGGATACTTAACAGTCCTATCAGCTAGTTGTATGCTCATCCTAGTGGTTTTAGTCTCACCCAGCCCCAACTTGGTAAATAAACTATACGGCATAAAATTAATGCTAACTTCTAAGTCACCTAAAGCATTGCTAATTATCAAATCACCAATCAAACAAGGGACAGTAAAACTCCCTAGATCATGCTTCTTCTTTGGTAATTTTTTTGAAGTACAGCAGAACACTCCTTATTTAGGGTCACGATCTCCAAGTCCTCTAACTTCCTCTTGTTGCTAATGATCTTCTTTAAGAACTTCGCATACCTAGGCATCTACGAAATAGCTTCAATAAAAGGCAAGTTAATTTGCAATTGTTTAAACAAGTCAAGAAACTTACCGAACTATTGATCGACTTTCTCCTGCTTCAACCTGGCAGGGTATAGGATAGGGGGCTGGTATTCCCTCAAAAGGACTCTGCTTCTTGCCCTCTACCATCTCTGGCTCCATTACCTTGCTATCTCCATCTTTCCTATCCAAATCTACCTACACAATATCATCATCATCAGAAATAGGAATAGTACTAAATAGTTGCTTACCTGATCGCAAAGTGATAGCTTTCACGTGCTCTCTCGGGTTAGACTCCGTATTACTGGGCAAAGTCCCTAGCTGCCTCTCAGCAATCATCTTAGAAATCTGGCCTATCTGATTCTCCAAGCTCTGAATAGAGGCTTGCTAATTTCTAAGAGCTACGTCCGTCTGCTGGAATCTGGTCTCTGAAGTGGACACAAACTTCATCATTAGCTCCTCTAAGTTAGGCTTTTTCCTCTTGAGATTGAGGAGACTAAGGTGGCAGAACATATTGTTGCAGTTGCTGATATAGTCGCTGAAATTCCAGTGGCCCTTGGTTGTTATTGTTCCTCCACCCAAAGCTCGGATGGTTTCTCCATCCCGAATTATAGGTGTTGTTGTACGGGTTGTTATGCTACCTAGGCTGACTCCCCATATAGTCCACTTGTTCATGGTTAGATGAAGAAGAGGAAGCCAACATACCACCCGATATACAGTTCCTACTGTAATGCGAGCCACCAAAAAACTCACATCTTACTTGAGCTGATTGGACAGGCAGCTGGAGTCGATCAATCTTCTTGGACAACAATTCCACTTGAGTCGTTAAGGCTGCAGTGGCATCCAACATGTGTACACTCCCCTATCGCCCTGTCCTGCTTCTAATAGTTTGCCACTAGTAATTGTTTGTGGCTATCTCCTCTATCAAGCTTTAGTCTTGCTCTAGTGTCTTGCTGCTCAAAGAACCACCTGCAGCTGCATCTACCATCTACTTAGTAGCCAAATTCAAACCATTATAAAAAGTTTGTACCTGTAACCAGATTGGTAGTCTATGGTATGGCAGCATCTAACTAGTTCCTTGTATCTCTCCCAGATATTGTACATCGACTCATTGTCAAACTGTACAAAAGAAGAAATGTCATTTCTAAGTTTAGCAGTTTTAGATGGAGGAAAGTACTTAAAACAAATATTTTTCTACTAAAAAATCCCAAGTAGTGATAGTATTTAGAGGTAGCAACTGTAGCCACCGCTTTGCTCTATCCCTCAAAGAAAATGGAAACAAGCGGAGATGAATTGCATTGTCTATTGTCCCATTAATCTTGAAGGTATCACAAATCTCCAAGAAACTCGCTATATGCGTGTTAGGATCCTCATCTGGCAAGCCTCCGAACTGAACCATTTGCTGCACCATCTGAATCACATTAGGCTTTATTTCAAAATTATTAGCGGCGATAGCCGGTCTCTTAATGCATGATCGTGTCCCCTCTAGTGATGGTCTCGCAAGATCATACATCGTCCGGTTATTCTCATTATTATCGTTGGCATCTCCCATCTCTACTATAGTGTCTTTCGGTTCACTCTCGTCTACCGCTTTCCCAACCTGAATCTCTTGCTCCTCTACGTTCAATTGCTTCGTCAACTACCTAAGGAATCTCTCTAATTCTAGTAGAGGGTCTACTAGATTAGGATTGGACCTCCTAGTCATACACTACCTGAAACAACGAATAACCAACAATAATGTGTTTAAAAGAATAAAATCAAACAAAAATAAATAAAGAACAAAGAATAAATGACTAAATTAATAAGAACACACAGTTCATATTATTTCTCAAAATAATTTCCCAGCAACGGCGCCAAAGACTTGATGCGAGCTAAACACAACTAATAATCTACAAGCAAGTGCACTTATCGAATATAATCTAGCTATGGCAAATATCAATGTCGTATCCCACGGGAACTGAGAAGCTACTACTACTATGCTATTCTTATTATCTAACCAATCAACACGCTCGATTCATCTGTTTCTTTTCGATTTTGGTCCTATTTCTCTCTAACTTTGATAATGTACCTAGAAAAATACCTGAGACATAAAGAAAACTAAAATAGGGTGATTCTAATACAAAACACATATTTTGCCCTAAAAATAACTCAAAATCAAGCATGCAAACATGTGTACTAGTATTGTATCAGTCAAGTTTGTCAAAAAGTTTTACAGTGCCTATGAGTGGGTTGATCAGCTTCCTAGTTCTATCCAGGCTAGGATTGGTGACGCTCACATCCATCAGTTTATGTCTACACTTCCATCAATCACTAGGAGGATAGATCAGACCTCTGTATACGCTCTTGATGTTGGCTAAACACGATTAGCAATCTACAGGCAAGTGCACCTATTGAACGTAATCTGGCTATGGCAAGTATCAATGTCGTATCCCGTTAAAACTGAGAAGCTACTGCTACTACGCTATTCCTATTATCTAACCGATCAAAAGATGTTGAAGATCATTAACTAAAAGTGATTGAGAATACAAATGAAAACTAAATTTTAACAAAGAAAATGAAAGTTTGAAAAAGACAATGAGATGAGTTAGCCCAATTGGGGATTCCCTTTAGCTAGCCGGCTTAAAAACAATAATTTATGAATTGATTGATTAAGAATTGCGATATGTGGATAATTTTTTAAATGAATTGACCTCTCTCTTGAGTTAACCAATTCCTAATCCTAAAGTTGGAATCTTTTCCTAACAATTGATTTTAGAATAGCATTAATCTCTAAATTACCACTAATAAGAATGTCTAGTTTTTATTCCAGTAAGTTATTACACTTATCTCTAAGATGCAAATCATTGAATCATATAAGCAGTTTTCCAAACTCAATTGAGTTTCTCAATTACAAGGGAGTTCTCAAATTAATTCAACAATGACAAAGAAAAAAATAGATTTTATTAAACTTGAATGAAAACTACAATCTTAAATTAACAATTCAATCAATTAAGCACAAAACAAGCCTATTTTAGCTAAGATAACTCCAAATGGATTTAATAAGATTAGTTACACATGTCCATGATTAAACTAATACGATAATCAAATATAAAGTAAACAAGAATTGAAAAGAACATGAACACCCTTTTCTCAAATGGAGGAAATGCTATCCCCTCTTGAATAACTTTGAATCCAATCTCTACAGCTCAAGATCTTCTTCTTCTTTCCTTTGAATTTCAAACCAATCCTCAAGAACAGTTATCTGGATAATGTTGAAATGGAATCTGTCTCTGTTTTCCTCTTCTTGATCGTTTGGAAGGTTGCTCTCAAAGTCTGTCTTGAATACCCCGAAAGTCTCTCTCTAGAATCCCCTAAAAATTGACTTCTTTCTTTCTTTTTCTTTTCTTTTAAATTAGGTTTCGAAATCCAACACGGCTTGGATTTGGGCTTTGCTGAACAGCACGGCTTGGATCCATGCCTTCTAAAGCTAAAATTGTACATCTGGTCTTTTTTAGCACTGGTTAGATTTGGGTTGTGCTACACAGCACGGACATGCTTATGGGTTGTGTCACTCTCAGAAATCGTATTGCAAAATGCTTCTTCTCACCATGGGTAAGAAATTTCAGCACACCTTCTGACCCTAGTCGTGTTACTCAGCACGGGCGTGTTGGCAAGGCATGTTGATTAATCTAACGTGCCTGATTTATCCATTTTTCCCAATTTTGGTATGATTTCTCTCTAATTTTGATGTTGTACCTAGAAAAACACTTGAGACACAAAGAAAACTAAAACAATATGATTCTAATACAAAGACACATAATTTTTCCTAAAAGCATCTCAAAATCAAGCATGCAAACATGTGTAATATCAAGGATATCAGCTCTTCTTAAAAGATGGATGGATACCACTCACACCTTCCACACTCTAGTTGGTGCTCTCTCTTTTGCTACCATCATAGGCATTGACTTAATGGGCGTCCCTGTGCCTTTTGATGATGCAATTCATGACCAGCACTCCGATGTCTGGGAGCGTTATATTACGAACTTATTGGGTTTCTTACTGGCATACAAGAATACTTGCTGCATTACTTATTAGAGCATCCCTCTCCATTAGAGGGGCTTCGTGCCTCAAAATGCTTGAGAGATGGACTAGATGGCCCGGGCCTTCTTAATATATCTCTTTGGGACCACCTTATTCAATGATTCAAGGAATTCACTAAACTCCCATTATATGGCCCCTCTACCGAATTTGGACCTAGTCTCCTCCTATAACTGAGGATATGCAGCTCTCGCCTATCTATACCATCAGATGGACATCAATGTCTGGTTAAACAAGAGGATCTACGACTTTTGGCACACCGTTCATGTAAGTTCCACTCTATTTTTTATCTTTGCCCCTCCTTCTTTCATTTGCATTATGACTACTGATTTCTATTTTCTAGGTCTGAGCTTTGGAGATCGGCCTTCTAATGGGCTCACAACCCGTCTGTACGTCATGGGCCTTCCCACGCTTGAGTTGTTAAGGCTCAAGTAGGAGTGTCCTATTAGAGTGGGCCCAGATTCACGTGCACCGCATGTAAATCAACTCCCTAACCTTAGACAAGGTAATTAAAAATTTATTAGTCATATTATCAATTTATGTATAAAGTTACTTACCTTTCCAATTTACAGATTTAGAGTGACTAGTTAGGGGAGCGCTATCACTGAGACCCCTACATGCTTTCTACTGCAGATCTTGAGTAGAGGAGGATTCTGCTAGCTGGACTTGCCTATTAGGCATGGTATTTAGGGGAGAGGATTTATGGGTAGGAGCGAGGCCCAAATAGAAGCTGAGTTCCCTTGCCTCCACCTTTCTTTATGTTCTGGATAATGAATCTCACTAGGGAAGAGCTAGGGACATGTTTAGCAGGATATGACGAGCTTGAGGATCTCTTCATCCGGTCCCAAAGGATGGACAACACTTACTTTATTCCTTAGTTTCTAGGGGTTGTGCTGTTCGACAATGACATCATGGCTTAGGTACTTTCTCTTATCTATATTGAATTCTTTATCTTTTGCATTTTGCCTTCTTTACCTAACTATTTTGCTCACAATTTATCCGTCGTGCCCCCTTTGCTCCTAAGTCGACAGAGGGGCGATCTCTTGACGTTCCTAGCCCTCCCACATCTTAGGTTCCTCCGTTAGTGCTGCCTTCAAGGCACCTCCTACAACCACGTCTAATGTGATTTCAAGGAGCATAACATTTCCCCCAGATCCAATGGTCTCACACTATAGTCTGAATGGTGCGATGGAGCACCGACTTGCCATGGAGCATTGTGCCCCTCTGAAGTTTACTCTGAGTGCATGTACACACATAAGTAACATTATCCTTTGTGTTTTCACGCCTCCTTTTCTAAAAGGTTAGTAACATATAATACAAATAACCATATAGGTTTAGAAAGACTAGTTCGAGCACGTCCATCGATTGGTCGGTGTTGCAAGAAGGCAGTTCTTCGTCCTTAGTGAGGATTGGCTGGTAAGAAAATGAATTATGCAATGCAAAATGTATGCATGTATAAAATGTACTAATTAATCTCCTTTCGAGTTTTCATTAGAGAGATCACAAGAGCTTGCAAGGGTAGGTGGACGATTAGCAGAGTTAGATTGACTCTCAACAATATAGAATTAACACTTTGATGCTATCTACTTTGTAGATTTAGGGGATGGACAATGATTCGAACGATGGGATGGGGGACTTAGAAGAGAAGCCCCAGCTTTGATTTTTTCATTACTGCTTGTACTTTTCTTTTTCTGCCATTGCTTGTACTTCAGCTCTTTTGTAAACTTTGGATTTTTTTAGAGATATATATAATATCCGGTGCTTTGTGTACTTAAATCCTTTTTTACACTTAACTCCACATTTTGGATTTATACCCAACTAAGGATGGGAAATTGCTAAAAAAGCCCTTCATAAGCGAAAATTGTACATGTTTATATCACATAGCTTATCGGCTGTGTGTTAAGCGGATTTGGCTATGTGCACAACCAATTGGGCTCTATAGTTGCAAAGTTTAAACTTGACTCTGATTCTAGGCCTATAAATATGCATGCATCCCTCACACTTCCCCATACATAATTCTCTCTTCCAAAAGTCAAAAAACATGTCTCAAAAAAGTTCCAAAAGCCTACAAACCGTTCTCAAAACGCTAACTGGTGATGATTGGATCAAACTTGGGAAATTTCATCCTTCATCTTATAGAGCCATAAAAGAAAGTAAGTTTGATTATGGGTTTCTCCATTCTGCTGTCAACTTTTGGTGTCCAACAGACCATGTTTTTAGATTCAATGGGCAAGAGTCGTGCTCAATGATTAAGGAGTTCTTTACCATTCTTGAAGGCCCTATGGATTCCTCTTGTCTAATTGCTTTGCCAAAGCTTGATGATCCCTTCCCTGGCAAATTGGTGGAGCTATGTAACATGCCCCCAACTAAAGTTCTTTCCCATTCTGTTGGTGAGCAGATTATTCTTACTTCTCTAATCTCTTTTTCGAGAAAAAGGAAAGAGGAACACCTGCTTGGATCCAAATGCTTTTGTCTTTATGCCCAATTTTTACTGATTTCACCATAGTGAGGGGAGATGTTAATAATGTTGGAATCATTGATCAAGTGGAGCATGGAGTGTAACGCCTGCATTTTCTCATCATACATGTTATGTGCATTTACATTTAATCATTGGGCATATGATGGTATATTAATAATATTTTTATTTTATGGGAATAGATATATATTAATTATAAGTAGAGAATAAGAAGCATGATATTAGATTATTAATTTAGATAAGTTGATTAAGTATTTGGGTTATGTGTATTAAGCCTTAAGACTTAATTGAACCAATAGCTGAAGGTTGGGTAAATAGATTGGACTTAAAAGATACAATTAAAAGTTAGTACCTATATATGGTTAGAAAGAATTAATTTAGGATGATAAAACTAGTTAAGTAGGTGGTGGCAATGAGAGATCAATCTTGGAAATTGGAACCATGAGCAAGCTCATTTTACCTCTTCATTTCTCTAAAATTCGTACATGGCCAAAAACTCAAAATTTGGAACAAGAGAGAGGAGTGGAATACCTAGAAACACTTAAGATTAAGATAGGATTTTACCAACTATTGAAGGAGCCAAGCTAAAGCTAAAGGATTTAAGCATATTAGCAACCCAAAAGCTGAAATTGGTGAGTTGTTACTTGAGTATTATTAATTTGTCATTAGGGTTCTTGATTAAAAATTGGAAAAACTTCAATTGATGCTTTCATTGATTAATTAAAGGTCTGTTTATCATGAATTAGTAGAGTATTGAATGATTGCATAGAGATTAAGCTTAATTTAAGTTTAAATATGTCAAGATAGAAATCTGTCAAAATTCCAGCAACCTTGATGTTCTGTATTTTGGACATAACATGGGTTATATAAGTCCAAATTAAGCTTAATTGGTGTCTATGGAAATTTTGAAGAGTCCTCTATAACTTTGTAGTTTTGTGATTTTGCTATTTTTGCCGTTTTGGTTGCTTAAATTAAGCAAACAGATTGCTTATCGGGTACAACTAGCTGTATGACCCTTGCTCAGTAATTTGAGAATAATTAAATCTATAGAAGTCGGAATTGAGTAATTCTTCTTGGAGATGAAACTAGACGCATAAGCATATATGTCTATTTAATACGAGATTTTTGTATTGAGCCAATTTTTCCCAGCAATAAATATACTTTGGTACTAAATTCTGTCTAGAAAACAGAGATGTTGCAGATTAGTTTTATGCAATTTATTTGATGTTAATTTGAGTTAAATTAGTATATAACTAGATGGAAAATGTTTATATGATATTAAAATAGTAATTGAGAGTCTTAGAGGAAGAGTTAGACCTATGAATTACAAAGGGGATGATCTTGTAATGCATTAGAACTAGCATTTACATGAATATTTGGAATATGCATGAAATGTGAATTGATGAATGTGTTAACAGGTACTCAAAGGCCTGGAAAGGAAGTTGTGGAGAAAGGAGGTTCTTATATGCTGAAGAAATAAGTGTATTTTGAGTAAATAAATAGTTAATATTTGCTATATCCATATATTTAATCAAATGTTCTACGAATGGTTGTGTTTGCATAATATTGTGTTGTGTTTGAATGAATGAGATGGAAATGATTGGTGTTGAGTGGAACAATTGTTATTGCTTGAATATGATATAAGTGAAATGATTGAATTGTGATGTTAAGTGCATATGTGCATGTGAATGGTGGATTCCCCTGTGAAAAAAATATATATCTATATATAAAGCCTTGGGAGGCTAAAGCCTAGAGAGGCTATAAAAGTGTATTATGTGAGGATGAGGCAGAGCAGCTTACGTGTGCGATAGGTGAGGATGAGGCGGAGCAGCATATTAAAGGGGATCCACAAGCCGTGAGAACTAACCATAATTGTTGAATTGTATTTCTTCTATGATGGTTGTACTGAATTGAGTAGAATGGTATGAATTTATACCTAAACTATGAATCATGGTAAGTTATGTGATTGGGTGGAAATTGTATTAAGTGTATGTGATATAGATTATGTTGATTATTTATTTACTGAGCTGGAGGCTCACCCCTCTCCAAAATTTTTCTTTTCAGGTTTGTAAATAGTAGTGCATCCGTTGGTTGTATCCGAAGTCTAGCTTTTAGCAGTTCTATCAGGTTGGGCCAGTTTTGTGGAGTCTCCTCCTAATGCATTTTGTATGCAGTTATGTGATGTATATAGAAGTGTGCCTTGTAAGGCATAAGAAGATGTTTTGAATACTTGTTAAATGATGTTTAAGTATAATCATATGTTTATATGTTAATAACCTTGTGTCTTGATTCTTAACAATCTGCATATTGACCTATCTACATGTAGTATATAGTCTACGATGCTTGTATGTTTTCTGGCTAATGTCTATTTGTTAGCATGTAATGGGGGTGTTACATTTAGTGGTATTAGAGCAGGGATTAGATTCATTGGGAGTAGATTCATGTTGCACATCATTAAGCATATGACATATGTTCTTTGAACTTGACCGAGTGTTTGCATTTCATATATATAGATGGAGAGACAAGGAGAACACGCAACTGGCCCAAATAAGTCATTAGAGTCTGTGCATGGTCATGAAAATGCATCTGAACATGATCAACATGATGAGCATGAGCTACATTCTGAAAATGCTGCACAATCGAATGTACAAAATGTTATGGAACAGTTTATGAATTTTCTAATGCAACGGGTAGCTCGACAACAAGCACCGGCGCCTCAGACTCAACAACAAGAGGCTGTGATAGATAAAAATTATGAAAGGGTTAGGAAATAAGGTGCTAATGTTTTTCAGGGTACTACCGATCCCTGCCGAGGGCCGAGGAATGGTTACGAAATACAGAAAGAGTGTTGGACAGATTTAATTGCACATCAGAACAAAGGCTTCTATATGCAGTGTCTTTAATAGAAAAAGATGCACTTGATTGGTGGGAAACAGTTTTAAGAAGCAAAGATCGACCAATGACTTTGACTTGGAATGATTTCTTGAGAGAATTTGCTGAGAAGTATACTCCATAAATTTATAGAGACAGAAAGAAGCTTGAATTTCTTCAGTTGAAGCAGAATGATATGTCAGTTACAGAGTATGAAGTTCAATTTGTGAGATTATCTAAGTATGCACCAGAAGAAATAGCCACTGAAGAATTGAAAAGGAAGAAATTTGAGATGGGTTTGAGGCTTGACATTCGTGAGAAAATGGCAGTGAAACCTCAGAATTACAATGCCTCAATTGAAGCTGCTTTGAGAGCTGAAGAAACATCATTTGAAAGGAATACTATGGAAGCTAAAAAGAAGAAGATCATTGGTACTTATAGTAATCCTCCAAGACAGACTAGTATTTCTTCGTTCAGAGGCTCTAATTCACAGAGGAGTAGTTATCGTGGACGAGGGTTTGGTGGTCAGTCTAGTAGATCCTCCATAGTACCTTATAGCAGAGGTGGATACAATTCATCTAGACTTGAGGGAGGACAAGTTTCGGCCAGTAGAAGGTTTGCTCCTGTTTGTCCTACGTGCAACAGGAGACATACTAGAGAATGTTGAGGGACCTAGACCAGTAGTATGTTTCACTTGTAGTAGGCCAGGACATTATTCTAGAGATTGTCCTATGAGAAGAAATAATGCTGGAGAATCTTATACAATGGGTCAGAGTAGTGTTGGTGAAAATATTCCAGTTGGTTCAGGCAGAGACAGAGGAAGAGGTGGCAGAGGAGGTTTACCTATTTCAGCAACACCATCAGAAAAGATTGGTCAACCACAAGCACAAGCTAGAGTATTTGCTACTACTAGAAATGAAGCATTTGTAGCACCTGAAATTGTTACTGGTATACTTTCTATTCATGATTCTGATGCACATGTTCTTATTGATCCTGGATCCACATGTTCATTCATATCACATGATTTTGCATCGCATGTTCATGCTAATATAGAGGCATTAGGTTATGATATATATGTATCTATGCTACTTGGGGTATTATCACGATAGAATACGATAGTGAGATCATGTCCTGTAGTAGTAGATAGTGTCAAACTATATGCAGATTTGGTTGTTATTAATCTTAGAGAGTTTGATGTTATTTTGGGGATAGATTGGTTGTCAGGAAATCATGCTATTGTTGATTGTAAAACGAAGGAAGTGGCTATGGAAATACAAGGAGAAATGAAAATAGTAATGGTGGGTGAAAGGAAGACAATTCCTAATTGTTTGATTTCAGTAGGATCGCATGTCGATTAGTTAAAATGGATGTGAAGCATATCTAATTAGTTTTGTAGATACTACTAAGGTCAGACCAGGGGTATTAGACATTCCAGTGGTCAGAGAATTTCCTAACGTATTCTTAGATGATTTGCCGGGTTTGCCACCAAATCGAGAGGTTGATTTTGAGATTGACATCATCCCTGGCACGACACCTATTTCCATTGCACCATACAGAATGGCTCCATTGGAATTGAAAGAATTAAAGAAGCAATTATAAGAGTTACTTGATAAAGGTTTCATCAGGCCAAGTACTTCACCTTGGGGAGCACCAGTTCTGTTTGTGAAGAAAAAGGATGGTAGTATGCGATTATGTATTGATTATAGGTAATTGAATAGGATTACAGTGAAGAATAAATATCTATTGCCGAGAATTGATGATTTGCTTGATCAGTTAAAAGGTGCAACTGTGTTCTCTAAAATTGATTTAAGATCAGGTTATTAGCAATTCCGGGTTGAAGAGAAATCTATTGCCAAGACAGCATTCAGAACAAGGTATGGACATTATGAATTTATTGTGATGCCATTTGGGTTAACAAATGCTCCTGCTGCTTTTATGTCACTGATGAACAAGACTTTCCAACCATATTTAGATCACTTTGTTATTGTGTTCATTGATGATATTATGATTTACTTTAGAAGCCTAGAAGAGCATGAACAACACTTGAGAATTGTTTTACAGATTTTGAGGAAAAAACAGTTGTATGCAAAATTCAACAAATGCGAGTTTTGGATGGAGGAAATTGCATTCTTAGGGCATATTATTTCTAAACATGGAGTGCAACCAGATTCATCAAAGATTAAAGCAATTATTGAATGGGAACCGCCTAGAAATGTTTCTGAAGTTCGAAGTTTTCTTGGGTTAGCTGGCTATTATAGAAGATTTGTAAAAGATTTTTCAGTTATTGCTAAGCCTCTCACAACTTTGTTAAAGAAGAATGTGCCATTCTAGTGGACTAAGTTTTGTGATCAAAATTTTCAAGAGTTGAAGAAAAGGCTTACTACTACACCGATACTCGCATTGCCATCTGAAAATGGAGGTTATGTTATATATACTGATGCTTCTAGGCAAGGACTTGGATGTATCTTAATGCAGCATGGGAAGGTTATAGCTTATGCTTCAAGACAATTGCGACCTCATGAGCTGAATTATCCTACGCATGATCTTGAATTAGCAGCTATTGTACATGCATTGAAGATATGGCGACATTATTTATATGGGGAGACATTTCAGATATTTACTAATCATAAGAGTTTGAAATATATCCCTACGCAAAAAGAGTTGAATCTGAGACAACGAAGATGGATTGAGCTTCTGAAGGATTATGATTGCACTATTGATTATCATCTTGGAAAAGCAAATGTTGTTGCTGATGCTTTAAGTAGGAAGTCAGTGGAAATTTTTCAAGTATGATTTGTTACAATGTGGAATATTTAGTTGCACTTAGAGCTATGAATGTGAAGTTTTATGTTTATAACAATGATCTATTAGCCACATTACAAGTAAAGCCTTTGATTGGAGATAAAATTAAAGATGCACAGTGTGAAGATTCTTATTTGCAAAGGATGAAGGGTAGAGTACAAGAAGGAAAGAATACACAATTTGTGTTGAAAGATGATGGTGTGTTATTAAATAGAAATCGTGTATGTGTAACTGATGTAGGGGATCTGAGAAAGGAAATCATGCATTAAGCGCACTATGCACCTTATACAATGCATCCTGGAAGTACCAAAATGTACAAAAATTTGAAGCCTTATTATTGGTGGCCGACAATGAAGAAGGATGTGGTAGAATTTGTGAGTAAGTGTTTGACATGTCAGCAAGTGAAAGGAGAGCACCAGGCACCTGCAGGTAAACTTCATTCTTTATCTATACCTGTGTGGAAGTGGGATAAGATTACTATGGATTTTGTTATGGGATTGCCGCGTACATTTAACAAGCATGATGCTATTTGGGTAATTGTTGATCGACTTACTAAATGTGCTCATTTCTTACCTGTGAAGCAAACAGATTCACTTGATAAACTTGTTGAATTGTATATTTCTGAGATTGTTAGATTGCATGGTGTGCCTATATCTATTGTATCATATAGGGATCCCAGATTTACTTCTCGTTTCTGGGAGAGTTTGCAGAAAGCATATGGTACTAAGCTTCATTTCGATGTGACTTTTCATCCTCAAACAGATGGGCAATCAGAAAGAACTATTCAGACATTAGAAGATATGATGAGGGCTTGCACACTTGAATTCAAGGGTAACTGGGATGAATACATACCACAGATGGAATTTGCGTATAACAATAGTTTTCATTCTAGTATCGGTATGGCTCCATATGAAGCTTTGTATAGGAGGAAATGTAGAAGTCCAGTATGCTGGGATGTTGAAGGTTTAAGACAGCTTGAAGGTCCAGAATTGGTACAAGAAACAGTGGATAAAATAGAGATAGTTAAAAAGAATTTGAAAGTAGCACAGGACAGACACAAGAGTTATGCTGATTTGCATCAAAGGGAAATGGAATATATTGTGGGTGATAAAGTTTTCTTGCGGGTATCACCGTGGAAAGGAATATTAAGGTTTGGTAAACAAGGGAAATTGAGTCCGAGGTATGTAGGACCTTATGAAATTATTGAAAGAGTTGGACCATTGGCTTATAGGTTAGCATTACCTATAGAGTTATCTTCTATTCATGATGTTTTTCACGTTTCTATGTTGAGGCGATATAGATCAGATCCTAGTCATATCATTCTAGAGCCAGAGATAGAAATCACAGAAAAGTTGACATATGTGGAAGAACCGATAGAAATTCTTGATCGAAGGGTTAAGAAATTGAGAAATAAAGACATTCCTATGGTCAAAATTAAGTGGAGTCATCATTCACCAAGAGAAGCAACTTGGGAAGTGGAAGAGCATATGAGACAGAAGTATCCGCATCTATTCCGTTGTAATGTTAGTGAGTTGTTAAAATTTCGGGGACAAAATTTCTTAAGGAAGGGAGAGTTGTAACGCCTGCATTTTCTCATCATACATGTTATGTGCATTTACATTTAATCATTGGGCATATGATGGTATATTAATAATATTTTTATTTTATGGGAACAGATATATATTAATTATAAGTAGAGAATAAGAAGCATGATATTAGATTATTAATTTAGATAAGTTGATTAAGTATTTGGGTTATGTGTATTAAGCCTTAAGACTTAATTGAACCAATAGCTGAAGGTTGGGTAAATAGATTAGACTTAAAAGATACAATTAAAACTTAGTATCTATATATGGTTAGAAAGAATTAATTTAGGATGATAAAACTAGTTAAGTAGGTGGTGGCAATGAGAGATGAATCATGGAAATTGGAACCATGAGCAAGCTCATTTTACCTCTTCATTTCTCTAAAATTCGTACATGGCCAAAAACTCAAAATTTGGAATAAGAGAGAGGAGTGGAATACCTAGAAAAATTTAAGATTAAGATAGGATTTTACCAACTATTGAAGGAGCCAAGCTAAAGCTAAAGGATTTAAGCATATTAGCAACCCAAAAGCTGAAATTGGTGAGTTGTTACTTGAGTATTATTAATTTGTCATTAGGGTTCTTGATTACAAATTGGAAAAACTTTAATTGATGCTTTCATTGATTAATTAAAGGTCTGATTATCATGAATTAGTAGAGTATTGAATGATTGCATAGAGATTAAGCTTAATTTAAGTTTAAGTATGTCAAGATAGAAAACTGTCAAAATTCCAGCAACCTTGATGTTCTGTATTTTGGGCATAACATGGGCTATATAAGTCCAAATTAGGCTTAATTGGTGTCTATGGAAATTTTGAAGAGTCCTCTATAACTTTGTAGTTTTGTGATTTTGCTATTTTTGCCGTTTCGATTGCTTAAATTGAGCAAACAGATTGCTGCTCGGGTACAACTAGCTGTATGACCCTTGCTCAGTAATTTGAAAATAATTAAATCTATAGAAGTCGGAATTGAGTAATTCTTCTTGGAGATGAAACTAGATGCATAAGCGTATATGTCTATTTAATACGAGATTTTTGTATTGAGCCAATTTTGCCCAGCAATAAATATACTTTGGTACTAAATTCTGTCTAGAAAACAGAGATATTGGAGATTAGTTTTATGCAATTTATTTGATGTTAATTTGAGTTAAATTGGTATATAACTAGATGAAAATTTTTTGTATGATATTAAAATACTAATTGAGAGTCTTAGATGAAGAGTTAGACCTATGAATTACAAAGGAGATGATCTTGTAATGCATTAGAACTAGCATTTACATGAATATTTGGAATATGCATGAAATGTGAATTGATGAATGTGTTAACAGGTACTCAAAGGCCTGGAAAGAAAGTTGTGGAGAAAGGAGGTTCTTATATGCTGAAGGAGTAAGTGTATTTTGAGTAAGTAAATAGTTAATATTTGCTATATATTTAATCAAATGTTCTACGAATGGTTGTGTTTGCTTAATATTGTGTTGTGTTTGAATGAATGAGATGGAAATGATTGGTGTTGAGTGGAACAATTGTTATTGCTTGAATATTATATAAGTGAAATGATTGAATTGTGATGTTAAGTGCATATGTGCATGTGAATGGTGGATTCCCCTATGAAAAAAAAATATATATCTATATATAAAGCCTTGGGAGGCTAAAGCCTAGAGAGGCTATAAAAGTGTATTATGTGAGGATGAGGCGGAGCAGCTTACGTGTGCGATAGGTGAGGATGAGGCAGAACAGCACATTAAAGGGGATCCACAAGCCGTGAGAACTAATCATAATTGTTGAATTGTATTTCTTCTATGATGGTTGTACTGAATTGAGTAGAATGGTATGAATTTATACCTAAACTATGAATCATGGTAAGTTATGTGATTGGGTGGAAATTGTATTAAGTGTATGTGATATAGATTATGTTGATTATTTATTTACTGAGCTGGAGGCTCACCCCTCTCCAAAATTTTTCTTTTCAGGTTTGTAAATAGTAATGCATCCGTTGGTTGTATCCGAAGTCTAGCTTTTAGCAGTTCTGTCAGGTTGGGCCAGTTTTGTGGAGTCTCCTCCTGATGCATTTTGTATGCAGTTATGTGATGTATATCGAAGTGTGCCTTGTAAGGCATAAGAAGATGTTTTGAATACTTGTTAAATGATGTTTAAGTATAATCATATGTTTATATGTTAATAACCTTGTGTCTTGATTCTTAACAATCTGCATATTGACCTATCTACATGTAGTATATAGTTTACGATGCTTGTATGTTTTCTGGCTAATGTCTATTGGTTAGCATGTAATGGGGGTGTTACTTGGAGCATATCCAATACCAATCATTTTGGCTGAAACCATCATCAAGTTGGACATGTACAAAACCCATCAACGGTTTGGAGGCAGCCTCATTCTCTTATAGGTATACAACTAAATCTCATTTTCTTCATTATTGTTTTTGCCTTAACTTTTGCCTAAGCCGTCCTGTCAAGTTTCAAACTTAGCAGGATCTTGTCTTAACTTTTGGCTAAGCCTCTCTTTCTGATTTTCAACTTAGCAGACTCTATTTTTGCCTAAGCCGCCCTTTCGGATTTTCAACTTAGCTTTCTTTTTCTAATATTTTTTCATTTTCTCTTTTTCTTTTGCAGATCCGGTTACGTGAAAAGCTCCAAATACTAACCATCCTAAGGAACATTGACACATATGAGCCGAAGCACGTACAAGTTCGCCTAATTTCTACCTCGCAGGACTATAATGGTTGGATTTCTTAGATGAAGGGCATCCTAGATACACTTATTTGCTGGTCCTACCCTTAGTAGAGAGTCAAGCATGTCATATTTAAGGTATATGGCGATTGTGTGCCTTTACTTGGATTGCAGGCATCCACTTTCTACACACCCTCAAGACTTTACCGTCAGCACGGGCAGAAGCAACGAATCTTGGAATTGCCCCCTAAATCTGAAGGCTTCCCATTCATATGGGATTTTCTAGACAAGATGGAGAGACTCTAGCCTCACCAGGACATAGAGTTGAATCTTGATTTCGAAGGTGATTTGACCACAGATGATAACTACAAAGCTTGGGTCGAGCTTCAGATCACCACTTCTCTTCGATTTGTAAGGTTCCAAAGGACCTAAGAGCTAGCTACTGATTTTAAAGATGCAGATGCAAATGCAAAGAGAAGAAGATAAAAAAATATGTTTCTTTATAAATCTCATTAATTTTGCTTATTCTCTATTTTCCTTTCGGTTGTTGTGCAAGGTAATAAACAGACATATGTATGTTTGATAAAAATTTCTAACAATTTTATTCATTTAATAGAGGCCCAAATAGGTATATTTTAATTTCTGATTATATAACTTCTGTCATCAAACGGTCTTTTCAGAATTTCTAACTGATTATTTTCTCTTCCCCTGATTTCTTTTCGTACTAACCCTTTTGGGTTTTCCGATCAGCAGGCTATTTTTTCTACTATATATCTTATATATAGTATTTCTTAAGATGATCTAGGTTGATTGGTTCACAGAACTCATTTCCTTCTAGATCCAAGATTTTAGCAGTACCTTTAGGCATGATTTTCTTTACTAAGTATGGGCCTTACCAATTAGGCTTGAACTTTCCTCTTGGGTTGAACACATTAGATCTTGTGTGTTTCAATACCAAATCTTCAGTTTTGATCTTTCCTAGCTTCACTTTCTTATTGGACACCCTGGCTATCCGTTTCTAGTATAACTACATATGATATAGGGCTTTCATCTTTCTTGTTAGTCGCTTCCATCGCTCTATTTGCCTGAGGTCTGTATGAACAAGAGCTGTGGTGCTCAATCTTGTATTCTACTAATAAGTCTGCCATTTCGCCCATGAAGTGCATCTTTTATCTCTCATAACATGATGGGGGATGCCATATCTGCAGATCAAATTCCTTTCCATAAACCTAGCCATTTGTCTTGCCCCCATAGTAAGGAATGATTCAGTCTCAACCTATTTGGAGAAATAGTCGATCGCCACTACTATGATATGTGACCATTTGAATGAGGTTTTATTTCTCCAATGATGTCAATTTCTCAGGCTGCAAAAGGCCATGGAGATGTTAACTTATGTAGCTCAGTTGGAGGACATGACTCAGGTCACTGTAAAGCTGGAACTCACGGCACTTCCATACGAAATCTATACAATCCTTCTCTATTGTTAACTGGTAGGAGCCTGGACTCGTGATCTTCTTGGTCAACACTATATCATTCATAGTAGGCCCACATACTCTTTTGTGCATTTCTTCCATCACTACTTGTGCTTCTGCCTTAGTAACACAACAAAGTTGGACACCTGAAGCCATTCTTTTATACATCACTCTTTCATGGCTGAGGTAACTACTATCCTATATCTATAACGCGTATCTTTCTTTTGTAGTCGCTTCCTGGGGATACACCCTATCTTCTATAAACCTCTTCAAATTGTAGAACCATGGCTTCTCCTTTAGTCCCACATTGATGATAGGGTAGCTAGCGCATCCTCCATTTGGTTCTCATCTCACAGTAAATGAATGAATGAACATTTGGAAAAATTGCAAACTAGAGTCTTGAGGTTATTGACATCTGGTTTTAATCTTTTCTCTTTCACATCCTATTCTTCAATGGCTTATTGTATCACTAGCATGGAGTCCTTGTAGACCATCAGCTACCTTGATCCAACTACCACGGCTGCTTCTAATCCAAATATATATGCTTTATACTCTACTATGTTATTAGTCACTTTAAAATCTAATCTCTTAGGCATTCGTAGCATTTCCCCTTCAGGGTGTCAACCAGGCTTCTAGATGTCTTCTATGGAATTGAACCAACTTTTTAGACTAAAACTTGATTTTGATAAGTTGGAAACCTAAATGAAATTTTTACTCTTCTCTTAAGACATATATATAATCTTATCCACTCTTCTTTTTTCACCTTACCCCTTTCTTTCACTTTTCTCTTTAAAGCTCTTTCTGCTGTTTCTTTGATTGCTCACTTTCTTAATCAATTTTCATAAAATCGGTCTCTAAATGGTAAGTTCATCTTCTAGATTCACTGGATGTACCCTAATTGCACCATATTAGAAGTTTACTACCCTGATTTTCTATTAAAATGACCTTGGGCTTGTGAAAGGAGAGAAGGTTACTTTTCTAGCTAAATTGAGCACAATCGCACTTATAGAGCTATCGGAGATGTAATTTCGTGGCTTAAACTTTGTTTTCTATGACTTAGAAACTTAATATGCATGTTATTTACTCAAAATACATGAGAAATTGCAAAAAATTAAAGAAAATTTTGAAACCCTAGCTTGTACAACCGATCGACACTGTGTAGTGCTGATTGGCCGTATACGAACAAAGGTGTTTTAGGGTTTTTTATGAAAACTAACATTGAATAGATGTATACTTACCTTTTCAGAGCCTTTCTATATGAATATGATGTTTAAATACCTGTTCTTTTCCTTCCAAAGTGTTGTGGTGCCTATTTGGTTCGCTAGAAACTTCTACGGTGTGTGTGAGTGGTTTGATGAGCTACCTAGCTCGATTTAGGCTAGAATTGGGGACACCAACTTTTTTTAGTTTGTGGCCACGCTTCCCTCGGTTACTAGGAGAGTCGATCATACCTTAGTCTATGCATTGCTTGAGAGGTGGATGGATACGACACACAACTTTCATACTACAATTGGTGAGTTCACTCTCTCTCCCTTTTCATTTTCTACTATCACTGGCATGGATTTCTCTAGCACACCTATGCCTTTAAATCATGCAATTCACCATCAATGTTCTGATGCTCGAGAGCACTTCATAATCGACTCACTTAGGTTCTTACCGACATTTAAGAATGCAAGATGCATGGCTTACCAGTGCATCCCTCTACACTATCGAGGCTTCATTACTTAAAATACTCAGAAAGTTTACCAGATGACCTAAACTTTTATGGTGAACCTTTTTGGTATGACCATATTTAGTGACTCGGGGGACTCACTAAACTTTCATTATATGGCTCCTCTACATGACCTGGACCAGGTCTCTTTTTACGATTGTGGATCTGCGGCTCTCGCGTATCTTTATCATCAGATGGACATCACCATCCGTGGTAGTAAGAGGAGTTCCAGCTTCTAGTATGCAGTCCATATAAGTTGCTTTGACTTCTTTTCTTTAGTTCCTTTCTTTTATATAAATAATATGCATGCTGACATTTTATGTTATAGGTTTGGGCTATGGAGTTTGGCTTGGTGCTGGACTCACAGCTCATATGTACTTCACAGGCTTTCCCATACTTGAGCCGTTCAGGTTCGAGCAGAACTGTGGCAATGGAGTGGTCATAGGTCCACATGCACCATATGTGGATCAATAGCCTAACCTGAGACATGGCAAATACAATTCATTAGTCATATTCGTGTTTTATTTTTATTATCACTTACCTTTTCTAGATTTCAGATTCAGAATGATTGGTTGTCAGAGCGCAGCCAATGGGAGCTTTATATGCTGTTTGTGGCTGATCTCGAGCATAGGAGGGTACTATTGGTAGTGCTTGTCTATCGGACTTGGTATCTCGACGAGAGAATTTATGGCTGGGAGGCGAGGTCCCAACAGACATCGAGTCCTAATGGTCGCTATCTATGCAGCTACAATCTAAGGCAATGTACCTATCGATGCAGTCTAGCAATAATGGCGAGTATCAAGATCATATTCCTCGGGAAAGTGAAAGCCCAAAAGCTACTCCTTTGTTCTCTGTTATATTAGCCTAAAATGAATGATAAATTATTCCTAAATTAACTAATAGCTACACTAATTGTTGTCTAACTACGGCTACTAGGGAAGGATTAATTCAAGTTAAGGAATAACCCCTTGGGAATTCTTGTCTCTAGGGAATGGAAACTAAAGATGGAATTGATTGATTGAATTCAATTTCCGTGGGAAAATCTCTACGCAATTAACGCCTTTCTCAAGGACACTAACATCTTAACTTAGATTAATTAGGTTGAAATCTCTTCCTAACTCTAATTATCCAAATTAGCATTATATACCATTTAACATTATTGAGAGTTGTTAATTCTCAATCTGGTAGAACGAACACCCTATCTCTAGGCGAATTCAATTCTAGGTTGCAAAGGACAATCCAAACCTAAACGTCTTTTTCAAGAACATTCAAATTCCAATAATCATTCAATAAGATATGAAGAACAAATCAATAAGCACTTCCATTGCAAACTAATTTTAAAAATCAATATATTCAATTCAAAAGTTAAGTACAAAAATCCCTAGATAAAGAACTCCAATGGGTTAACAGGTTTAGCTAGTCATGTTCATTATCAAAGCCCACAAGAATTCAATTACAACAATGAGTAAAGGTAGAAAAACCCGAATACACCCTTGGATGAGAGTAAATAGCTCCATTTCCTCTTGCCCAATCTTGAATCAATTCTTGTTCCTCTTGCTCGAATTGAAACCAATCAACGAGCCTCGCCCAATCTTCAATCTTTGAAGGGAATCCAATTGAAACCTTGGTCCAAGTCTCCTTTTTCCTTAGTTCCAGCTCAGAAAACCCTTAGAGAGAGAAAGAAATGAGTTTGGGACGTCCTAACCCTACTTGGATCACATTTCCCTATTTTCATTCTACCTTGCGGGATATAAAGTTATGGATTCTTTAAAGAACTTTGAGGACTTATCAAGACTCGCACTAGCAGACATAGACCTATTCTTCACGTACTTCCTTTCTTTTGTGTTCTTTTTCTACCCTTGTGTTTATAACAATTCTAATTTGATCCTTATGCTTAGTTATAGGGAAGAGAATAAAGAACTTTTGATTTCTTTCCTTATCATATCCTAAAATTGTACTCATGTTCTCGTTTTGATCATTTCTTTTGTTCCTCTTTGCCTAGTATGATGGTTTGGTGTTATTTGGGGAGCATAAGCACGATTATTGAGTGAAAGCACGTGGAATCAGAGCAATCATAGGCACTGATCCAATGCTTGGACGAATGTGAAGAAAAATATTAGTTGATCGAGTATTGATATCATTCTCTGTATGATTTCAGCCGAAACTCTTGGAGGAATGAGGGATCAACGAGAATCGAGGCACACCCAAGTAATTCCAATAAATGATTTGTTCCCTTGGGATATCCATCATTCCTTGTTCCTTTAGGCACAAGGATTCCTGATGACATAAGGATTGGTGTAAGGAATCATGGGAATGCAATTGACAAGTTGGACCGATGGTGTTGGGGCTTCGCTTGATGATGAAGCAGGACGAGATGTACATTCATACACGTAAGCTAGAAATCATACTGTTTTTTATTGATCCAAGCGTAATACAAGCGAGAATGTGAGCGTTTTTATGTTTAGGACGCATATAATGAAGTAATTTGGATCGAAGTGTTATTATGTAGGCGCATGCGAATTCTCCTTTATTTTCGTTAAGCTGGCTCTTAAAATTTAGGACTATGAGAGTTGTTGACCAGTCAACTCCTCTCTAGTTCTTGATATGACTATAGTTTATTCATCTTTCCATATTTATTTATTCACATTTAGCTTCTAGTTTCTTCTTCTTATGGAATGAGGACTATCGCACTATAAAAACCGCATGCAACTGAATAGTTGAGGCCAGTGAGCATATTATTTCAGTCTTCTATCTTATGACAAACCAAGTTATCGATTCTTTCAAGAACTCTGCAAACTTATCAAGACTCGCATTAGCAATCATAGACTTATCACTCACGTTCTTCCTTTCTTTTTCGTTGACCCATGTTTTTATAAAAAATCCTATTTGATCCTTACGCTTAGTCGTATGGAAGAGAACAAAGAACTTATGATTTCTTTCCTTATCAGATTTAAAATCCTGCCTATGTTTTGTTTTTATTCATTTTTTGTGCCCCTTTGTCTAGTATGACGGTTTGGTTTTATTTGGGAGCATAATCACGAATGTCTAGTGAAAGCGCCTGGATACGGCAATTATAGGCACCAATCCAATACTTGGTCGAATGCGAAGAAAGAAAATTACTTGATTGAGTATTGATATCATTATTGGAATGAACGCGATGAATATTTTAGAGAAAAGAGGGAACGACGAGAATCGAGGCACTTCTAAATATTTTGATTCAGGATGTGCATCATTGGGATCTCCATCATTCCTTGTTCCTCTGTGCACGAGGATTACTAATGACATAAGGATTGGTGTAAGGAATTATGGAAACACAATTGATAAGCTTGACCGATGGCATTCAGTCTTAGCTTGATGATCAAGCAACACGAGATGTAAATCCATGAGGGTAAGGTATAAATCATATTATTTCAATTAATCCAAGCATACACAAGAGAAATGTGAGCATTTTCATGTTTGGCATGCATATAATGAAGTAATTTGGGTAGGAGTATTATTAGGTAGGCCCATGCGAATTTCTCCTTATTTTTTTATTAAGTTGGGTCATAAAATTTGGGACTACGAGAGTTATTGACCAGTCAAGTCCTCGCTAGTTCTTGATTTGACCTTAGTTTATTCATCTTTCTTTATTTAATTTCTCATATTTAGGTTCTAGTTTTTTCTTCTAGTAGAATGAGGGCATTCACCTATAAAAACTACATGCAACTGAATACTTGAAAAATCAAGTTATGGGTTCTTTCAAGACCCTTATAGACTTATGAACACTCGTGTTAGCGAACTTAGACTTATTGCATCATGTCCTTCCTTTCTTTTGTGTTCTTAGTCTACCCTTATATTTAAAATCAATTCAATTTGATCCTTACGCTTAGCTGTACGAAAGAAAATAAAGAACTTGTGATATATCTTTCTTTCTAATCTCTATCTAGTATGATGGTTTATTTTTATTTAGGAAGCATAGACACGAATGTTGAGTGAAAGCGCATGGAAATGGTAATTATAGGCACCAATCCAATGCTTGGAAAAATGCAAAGAAAGAAAACTAGTTGATCGAGTATTGATATAATTCTCCGAATGATCGCGCATGAATCTTTTGGAGGAAATAAGGAATGATGAGAATGGAGGCATACCCAAATATTCTAATTTATGATTTCCACCGTTGGGATCTCCATCATTCCTTATTCCTCAAGGCACGAGGACTCTTGATGACAGAAAGATTGCCATATGGAATCATAGGAATGCAATTGACAAGCTTGACCGGTGGCCTTGGAGCTTATCATGATAATCAAGTAGGATGAGATGAAAATCCACCCATGTTAGGGAGAAATCATGTTGCTTTCTATTAATCCAAGTGGAAATGAGCATGTTTTGATGTTTGGGAGGCATATAACAAAGTAAATTGGGCCGGAGTGTTATTCGGTACACCCACTCAGATTTCCCCTTGTTTTCATTAAAAAATCATGGGAACGTAATTGACAAGCTTGACCGATGGCATTCGGGCGTGACTTGATGATGAAGCAGCATGAGATGCAAATCCATGCCCGTAAGGAGAAATCATATTGCTTTCGATTAATACTAGTGGGCATGCACGTGTTTTGATGCTGGAGAGGGATATAATGAAGCAAATTGGGCCGGAGTATTATTAGGTACACCCACGTGAATTTTCTTTTATTTTCACTAAGGAGTCATGGGAACGTAATTGACAAGGTTCTCGGCGGCATTGTAGTGTGACTTGATCATTAAGGAGGATGAGACACAAGTCCATGCGCGTGATAGAGAAATCATGTTGCTTTCAATTAATCCAAGTGGGAATGCACACATTTTGATGTTTAGGACACATATAATGAACTAATTTGGGCTGGAGTGTTATTAGGTATGCCCACACGAACTTTTCCCTTGTTTTAATTAGGCTGGCTCATAAAATTAGGGACCACGAGAGTTGTTGGCCAGTCAACTCCTCTCTAGTTCTTGATTTGACTTTAGTTTATTCATTTTATTTATTTATTTATTCACATTTAGCTTCTAGGTTCTTCTTCTTATGGAGTAAGGGCTTTCGCACTATAAGAACGACATGCAACCAAATACTTGAGGCTAGTGAGCCTATTATATGTCTTCTACCTTGCGAGAAATCAAGTTATGGGTTCTTTCAAGAACCTTGCAAATATATGATACTCGTGCTAGCACACCTAGACTTATCGCTCATGTCCTTTCTTTATTTGTGTTCTTTGTCTACCCTTGTGTTTAAATTAATTCGATTTGATCCTTACGCTTAGCCATATGGAAGAGAATAAAGAACTTGCAATTTCTTTTCTTATTAGATTCGAAATCCTACCTATGTTCTCATTTCTTCATTTCTTTTGCTTGTCCCTTTCTAATCTATATCTAGTATGATGGTTTGGTTTTATTTGGTGAGCATAAACACAAGGGTTGAGTTGATGCACCGATCTAATGCTAGGACAAATGTGAGCGTTTTGATGTTTTAGATGCATATAATGAAGTAATTTGGGTCGGAGTAGTATTTGATAGGCCCACATGAATTTCCTCTTCATTTCATAAAGATGGCTCATAAAATTCGTGACTATGAGATTTATGGGAAATTGAGTTTTGAATTCGTATAAGTACTTTGTGGACTGATCAAGACTCACTCTAGGAAAAATAGACTTATCACTCACGTCCTTCCTTTCTTCTGTGCTCTTTGTCTACCCTTATGTTTAAATAAATTCTTTTTTATCCTTGCGCTTAGCCATATGGAAGAGAACAAAAAACTTATGATTTCTTTCCTCATTGGGTTCGAAATCCTACCTATGTTCTTATTTTGTTTGTTTCTTTTGTGCCTCTCTATTTAATCTCTATCTAGTATGATAGTTTGGTTTTATTTAGGGAGCATAAACACGAATGTTGAGTGACTACTTGTGGAAGAGGCAATCATACGCACTGATCCAATGCTTTTACATATGCAAAGAAAGAAAATTAGGTGATTGAATATTAATATCATTCTTCAAATGATCGCGGACGATTCTTTTGGAAGAAAGAGGGAACAAAAAGAATCGAGGCACACCTAAATATTCCATTCCAAGATTTGCACTAATTGGGATCTCCATCATCTCTTGTTCCTATAGGCATGAAGATTCTTGATGACACAAGGATTGGCGTAAGGAATCATGGGAATACAATTGACAAATTCTATTGGTGGCATTGGGGTGTGACTTGATGATCAATCAATAGGAGACCCAAATCCATGTGCGTAAGGGATAAACCATGTTGCTTTCAATTAATCCAAGCGGAAATGCACATGTTTTAATGTTTGGGACATAAGAATCACAACAACGTAATTGACAAGCTTGACTGCTGGCATTGGGTCTTAGCTTGATGATCAAGCAGGACGAAAAGTAAATTCATAGGCGTAAGGAAGAAATCATATTATTTTTAACTAATCCAAGCATAGTATAAGTGGTAATGTGAGCGTTTTGATGTTTGGGACGCATATAATAAAGTCATTTGGGTTAGAGTGTTATTAGGTAGACCCACATAAATTTCTCCTTATTTTCATTAAGTTGGCTCATAAAATTTAGGACTACAAGAGTTGTTGAAGAGTTAATTCCTCTCCTGTTCATGATTTCACTTTAGTTACAATTGAGAATACGAGCACTTTGATATTTTGAGATGCATACAATGAAGTAATTTGGTTCGAAGTATTGTTAGGTAGCGCCATACAAATTCTCTCTTGTATTCATTACGCTGGCTCTTAAAATTTAGAATTACGAGAGTTTTTGACTAGTAAACTCTTCTCTAGTTCTCAATTTGCCTTTAGTTTATTCATCTTTCTATATTTATTTACTCATATTTAACTTCTAGTTTCTTCTTATTATGGAATAAGGGCCTTCGCATATAAAAACTCCATTTAGTTGAATACTTAAGGCTAATGAGCATATTATTTCAGTTTTCTACCTTGCAGGAAATCAAGTTATGGGTTCTTTTAAGAACTTTAAGGACTTATCAACCCTCTCTCTAGAGAGCATAGACTTATCGCTCACTTACTTCCATTCTGGTGATCCAGTATTGATATCATTCTCTAAATGATAGAGTGTTGATATCATTCTCTGAATGATCACAGACGAATCTTTTGGAAGAAAGAAAGAACGACGAGAACCGAGGCATGCCCAAATATTCTTATTTAGAACTTGAACCAATGGCATCTCCATCATTCCATATTCCTCTAGGCACAAGGGCACCTATGACACAAGGATTAGTGTAAATGATCATCGGAATGCCATTGGCAAGCTTAACTGGTGGCATTAGGGCTTAGCTTGATGATCATGTAGGATGAGACCATAATACACTTGGCTATAGGAGAAATCATGTTGTTTTCAATTGATCCCAGCGTAATATAATTGGAATGAGATTGTTTTAATGTTAGGACGCATATAATGAAGTAATTTGGTTTAGAGTGTTATTTGGTATGCCTATGCAAATTTTCCCTTGGATTCATTAAGCTGGTTCTTAAGATTTAGGACTATGATAGTTGTTGACCAGTTGACTCCTCTCTAATTCTTGATTTGACTTTAGTTTATTCATTTTTCTTTATTTATTCATTCATATTTAGCTTTCAGTTTATTCTTCTTATGGAATAAGGGCTATCGCACTATAAAAAACCTATACAACTGAGTACTTGAGGCTAGTGAGTATAATATTTCAATTTTTTACCTTATAGGAAATCAAGTTTTGCGTTCTTTTAAGAACTTTACGGACTTATCAACACTTGCGCTAATGAGCATAAATTTATAGCTCATGCCTTCCATTCTTTTGATCGAGTATTGATATCATTCTCCAAATGATCACAAATGAATCTTTTGGAGGAAATAGAGAACAATAGATTCTCCATCATTCCTTGTTCCTCTAGGCACGAGAGCACCTGATGACATAAGTATTAATGTAAGTAATCATGAGAATGAAATTAACAAGCTTGACCTTTAGCCTTAGGGCTTAGCTTGATGATCATGCAGGACGAGACGTAAATTCACTCGCGTAAAGGAAAATCATATTGTTCTTAACTAATCCAAGCATAATACAATTGGAAATGCGAGCGTTTGGATATTTGGGACACATATAATGAAGTAATTTGGTTCAGAATGTTATTAGGTAGGCCCATGGGAATTTCTCCTTGGATTCGTTAAGCTGGTTCTTAAAATTTAGGACTATGAGAGTTGTTGACCAGTCAACTCCTCTCTTATTCCTTATGTGACTTTAGTTTATTCATCTTTCTTTATTTATTTATTCATATTTAGCTTCTAGTTTCTTTTTTTTATGGAATGAGGGCTTTTGCACTATAAAAACCACATGAAACCGAATACTTGAGGCTAATGAGCATATTATGTCAGTTTTCTACCATGTGGAAAATCAAGTTAGGGGTTCTTCAAGAACATTATGGACTTATCAACACTCGCCTAGCGAGTATAGACTTACCGATCACATTCTTCCTTTCTTTTATGTTCTTTGTTTACCCTTGCGTTTAAATAAATTTGATTTGATTCTTATGCTTAGCCGTATGGAAGAGAACAAACAACTTTTGATTTCTTTCCTTATCGGATCTGAAATCCTATCTATGTAATCATTTTATTCGCCTCTATTGTGCCTCTCTTTCTAATCTATCTATACTATGATGGTTTGGTTTTATTTGGGGAGCATAAACATGAGCGTTGAGTGAAAGCGTGTGGAAGTGGCAATAATGGGCACCGATCCAATACTTAGACAAATATGAAGAAAGAAAATTAGTTGATTAAGTATTGATGTCATTAGTTGACCATTGGGGTCTTCATCATTTCTTATTCCTTTGGGCGCGAGGACTCCTAATTACACAAGGATTGGCATAAGGAATCATGCAAACGCATTTGGCAAGCTCGACCGATGGCATTAGGATTCAGCTTGATGATCAAGCTTAATGAGATGTAAATCTATGCACGTAAGGGAGAAATCATGTTGCTTTCGATTAATCCAAGTGGGAATGAGCATGTTTTAATGTCGAGTATTATTGTCATTCTCCCAATGATTGCTGACGAATTTTTTAGAGAAAAGCGGGAATGACATAAATGGAGGCACGCCCAATTATTATGATTCAGGATTTGTCCATTCGGATATCCATTATTCTTTATTTCTCTAGGCATGAGTACTCCTGATGATACAAAGATTGGCATAAGGAATCATGGGAACACAATTGACAAGCTTGATCAGTGGCACTCGAGCGTGACTTGATGATCAAGCAAGAGGAGACATAAATCGACACATAAGAGAGAAATCATGTTTCTTTCGATTAATCCAAGCGGAAATGCATGAGTTTTGATGTTTGGAACGCATATAATGAAGTATATTTGACTGGAGGTTATTAGGTAGGCCTATGCAAATTTTCCTTATTTCATTTAGCTGCCTCATCAAATTTCAGATAATGAGGGTTCTCTAGTCCTTAATTTGACTTTAGTTTATTCATCTTTCTTTCTTTATTTATTCATATTTAGCTTATGGTTTCTTCTTCTTATGGAATGAGGTCTTTTGCACTATGAAAATCGCATGCAACTGAATATTCTTTTCCATGGCTAAGTGTAAGGATCAAATCGAATTGATTTAAACAAAATGGTAGACAAAGAACACAAAACAAAGAAAGGACGTGAGCTATAAGTCTAGGTTCGCTAGTGTGAGTCTTCATAAGTCTGCAAAGTTCTTGAAAGAACCAATCACTTGCTTTCTCGCAAGGTACAAACTGAATAATATGCTCACTAGGCATAAATATTAGGTTGCATGCAGTTTTCATAGTTCGGAAGCCCTCATTCCATAAGAAGAAGAAACTAGAAGCTAAATATGAATAAGCAAAAAAGGAAAGATGAATAAATTAAAGTCAAATCAAGAACTAGAGAGGAGTTGACTAGCCAACAACTCTCACAGTCCCAATTTATTAGCTAGCTTAATGAAAATAAGGGATAATTCGCATGGGCCTATCTATTAACGCTCCAACCCAATTTACTTCATTATATGACTCTCAGACATCAAAATGTGCACATTCCCACTTGTATTAATCGAAAGCAACATGATTTCTCACTTATGGGTGTGGATTTGAGTCTTTTGCTACTCGATCATCAAGTTACACCCCAATGCCACAGATCAAGCTTGTTAATTGCGTTCAGATGAATCCTTAACGAAAATAAGGGAAAATTTATGTCAACGTAACTAATAATACTCCAGTCTAATTTACTTCATTATATGCCTGCCAAACATCAAAACACGCTAATTCTCACTTGGATGAATAAAAAGAGCAACATGATTTCTCCTTTACGCGAGTGGATTTACGTCCCATCCTGCTTGATCATTAAGCTAAGCCCTAATGCCACCGGTCAAGCTTGTTAATTGCGTTCCCATAATTCCTTACTCCAATCATTGTGTAATAAGGAGTACTGGTGCATAAAAGAATAAAGAATAATGAAGATCCCAATGGTGCAAATCCTAAATTGGAATAATAATTGGGCGTGCCTCCATTCATATCGTTCTTGCTTTCCTCCAAAAGATTTGTCTAACATCATTTGGAGAATGACATCAATACTCGATCAACTAATTTTCTTTCTTTGTTTTTGTCCAGGCACTGATTCAATGCTTATGACTATAGCTTCGATGCGTTTTCACTCAACATTCTTGTGTTTTTGCTTACCAAATAAAGCCAAACCATCACACTAGATAGAGATTAGAAAGATATGAACAAAAAAATGAATAGAAGGAGAACATAGTAGGATTACAAATCCGATAAGGAAAGAAATCACACGTTCTTTATTCTCTTCCATGCAACTAAGCATAAGGATCAAATCAAATTGATTTAAACACAAGAGCAGACAAAGAACATAAAAGAAAGAAAAGACATGAGCGATAAGTCTAGGTTTACTAGCACGAGTCTTTATAAGTCCATAAAATTCTTGAAATAATCCATAACTTAATTTCTTGCAATGTAAAAGACTGAAATGATATGCTCATTAGCTTGAAATATTCGAATGCATGCGATTTTCATAGTGCGAAAGCCTTCATTTCATAAGAAGAAGAAACTACAGGCAAAATATGAATAAATAAACAAGAACCATAGAGGAGTTAACTAGTCAACAACTATTATAGTCCCAAATTTTAACTTAACATTTGCGTTTAGACTCAACACTCAACAACTAGATAGAGATTACAAAGAGAGGCATAAAAGAAATAAACAAAATGATAACATAGGCAAGATTTTAGATTCGATACGGAAAGAAATTACAAGTTCTTTGTTCTCTTCCATACGGCTAAGCATAAGATCTAATCCAATTGATTTAAATATAAGGATAGACAAAGAATAGAAAAGAAAAGAAGGACGTGAGCGATATTCTATCTTCGCTAGCACGAGTCTAGATAAGTCTGCAAAGTTGTTGAAAGAACCTAGAACTTCATTTCTTGAAAGGTAGAAAATTGAAGTAATATGCTCATTAGCCTCAATTATTTAGTTGCATGTAGTTTCTATACAGCGAAAGACCTCATTCCATAAGAAGAAAAAATGAGAAGCTAAATATGAATAAATAAATAAAAGAATGATGAATAAACTAAAGTAAAATCATGAACCATAGAGGAGTTGACTAGTTAACAACTCTCATTGTCCTAAATTTTATGAGGCAAATTAATAAAAATAAGGGAAATTCACGTAGGCCTATCTAATAATAGTCTGATCTATATTACTTCACTATATGCGTTCCAAACATCAAAACTCTCACATTCCTGCTTGTATTATGCTTGGATTAATTGAAAACAACATGATTTCTCCTTTACACGCATAGATTTATGTGTCGTCCTGCTTGATCATCAAGTCATGCTATGATGCCACCAATGAACCTTATCAATTATGTTTTCATGACTCCTTAATGAAAATAAAAAAAATTTCACGCGGGAGTACCTAATAATACTCCGACCCAGTATGCTTCATTATATCCCTCCCCAGCATTAGAACACACGCATTACCACTAGTGTATTAATGGAAAAGCAATATGATTTCTCCCTAACACGCGTGGATTTGCAACTCTTGCTGCTTGATCATTAAGGCATGCTCCAATGCCACCGGTCAAGCTTATCAATTGCGTTCCCATGAATCCTCAATGAAAATAAGGAGAAATCCGAGTAGGCATATCAAATAACACTCCAACCTAATTTACTTCAATATATGCCTCCCATACATCAAAACACGCTCATTCCCACTTGGATTAATATAAAACAACATGATTTCTCCCTTATATGGATAGATTTTTGTCTCATCTTGCTTGATCATCAAGCTAAGCTCTAACGCCACCAATCAAGCTTGTCAATTGTATTCCCATGATTCCTTACACCAGTCCTTCTATCATCGAGAGTCCTCGTGCCTTGAGGAACAAGGAACGTTAGAGATCCCAATAGTGAAAATTCTGAATTGGAATATTTGGGCATGGCTTGATACTCACTGTTCCCTATTTCCTCCAAAAAATTCCTCTGCAATCACCTGGAGAATTATATCAATACTCGATCAATTAATTTTCTTTCTTCACATTTGAAATCTTGAATTGGAATATTTAGGCGCTTCGACACGCTTTCACTCAACACTTATGTTTATGCTCCTAAATAAAACCAAACCATCATACTAGACAAAGATTAGAAAGAAAGACACAAAAAAAAATAAATAAAATAAGAACATAGGTAGGGTTTTCGATCCGATAAGGAAAAAAATCACAAGTTCTTTGTTCTCTTCCATATAGTTAAGCGTAAGGATCAAATTGAATTGATTTAAATACAATAGTAGACAAAGAACATAAAAGAAATGAAGGACGCGAGCGATAAGTCTATGTTCGCTAGCACAAGTCTTGATAAGTCCATAAGGTTCTTGAAAGAACCCATAACTTGATTTTCTAAAAGGTAAAAAACTGAAATAATATGCTTACTACCCTGAAGTATTCAGTTGCATGCAGTTTTTATAGTGCGAAACCCCTTATTCTACTAGAAGAAAAAGCTAGAACCTAAATGTAAAAAAATAAATAAAGAAAGATGTGATAAGAAACCACCAAGGGTTAAAACCATGAACCTTTTATCTTCCTTACCTTGCACCACCCACTTCCTTCAATAACCACTGCCCCTTGCTACCAACCAGCTACCAAAATTACCTTCTTCTCTCCCTCCTCTCACCGGCAACTTGCCTCTACCATTCTTTCGCTAGAAATATCGAAGCTTGAAGGAGAGACCGCCCTCCCTATTCTTCCACTGCTTGTTTGGCTGTTTGTCGGCCTTGTCTTGCCAAACTAATGCTAGAAACGGATTCCTGGACCCTAAAAATATCAAGGCAGCCCTTCCTTCCCATTATTTCCTTATCGGGAATGGTGTACGTGCCTCATCGGAGTATTTTTTTATTACCGGGATCTAGTGTTTTTCGATGACATTTAGGGTGCAATTTTGGACTCCAAGCATCGCATAGGCACCTTCGGATTCGAGTTCTGACACCATTGATTGTACCAGCTTTCAGGCCCGAGTGTTTTCTGGACGCTCAGAATTTCGGATTTTCGGCTCGGTATAATTTTTTTGGACCTTAAGAATTATTTTAGAATTTTAGAGAATATAATTACTATTAATTTTCAATTATAAATAATTTAATTTAATTAATTAATAATATAGTTATAAATATTATAAATTAATTAGTATTATAATTTATTGTTCTAATTTGTGATAAATGTGGTTGTGTATAATTAGTTTAAATACCAACAAATTGCTTGAGATTAAATTTTATGCCGGGTCGATAAATAATTTTGTTGTTTGAATTGCATTGCAAAATTGGAGAAAAATAATGCAGTTTTGATGGCCCGACTCCCCTTAAATATTGCAGAATATTTGAAGTGTTTCTAGCAAGGTCTGGACCCGTTATACGGAGGATAAATGTCCATATTTTAGGGAAGATTCTGCCGAATTTTCGGTAGAATTTCTGAGTCGGAATTTCTTAGGCAATCTAATCTAGGAGTCTAGGCCTAGGAAAAATTAAGAATATCTTATTAATTAAGTAATTTTCATGAATAGCTAATTCGCCAGTCCAGCCATCTCCACCGGAGTCGTAGGAGCAGACTGCGGAGCGCGGTAGACCTGTAAGTTAAAATCATATATCCTCTATACATGCGCCATATACCGAATTTTTATATAACAGTTTCGATTAATAATTATTTCGTATAGTATTATAATCGTATACATACATATATATATATATATGTATATATATCAACACCAGAAACTTGTTGATCTATCTGTCTTTCTCTATCTTGGTATCAGAGCCAATTGGGTTCCGGAAAGAAACATCATCTGCATAAAGAAGATTTTAAACTCATTTTAATCTGTATCAGATCACTGATAAACAAGCACTGTTCATTTATGCACAGTAGTAAGTCCCGTCAGGTGTAAGGGCAGTAAAACTGTTAGCTTGGTTCATGTTTATTTAGAAAGTTATTTTGGTTTACTTTAAAATGAATTTAGAACCATTTTTTTGTAGATCTTCTTCTTTCTCAAACTCTTCTACCTCTGAATCTTCAAGGTACAAAGGTTTAGTAAATAGTGAAGAAATCACTATTGAAGATTTTACAAAGCATATTGATGATTGAGAAATACCCAAAGTTCAAAAGAAACAAATTTATGAGTATTCAAAGTTTCCTCTTTTCAAAACTGATTTTACTATCAAAACTGAAGAAAGAGATATTCAGATTTCAAAGCCTTTTGAAGAAATTTATCTTTTAAATCCAAAGACCCTCCAGAAGCATAAAGAAAAAGATTATAAGTATATCCATATAGGCCTTGTCCAGGTAAGAATAAAGCCCCTTACCAGAGAAGGTTTAGATACTTCCATCTTAGCAGTCCTTAGAGATGCTAGGTTTACAAATTTTTATGATTCTTTATTAGGTACTGTCGAGTCAAGCCTCAATAAAGGACCAATTTCTTTCAATTGTTTTCCAAACACCACAATTTCATTAAATGATAAAAATATTTTAAAGAGCATTGTTCTTCAAATAAAGACACATAATTACAAAATGCTTGAAGGATCTATTCCGATAGCATTGATTTTCAAAATACATTACAAAGCTATGATTTCTGCTTTTGGTTCAAAACACAAGCTCCATTCACCAAAAGGAGAAACCTTATTCCTACAAACAGATCTCTCCAAATCCAACGCAACAATTCCAAAAACCATTCAATGGAAAGACATCACTCTTCTAGAAGAATGGATCCTTGAAGGTGCAACCCAACCTGAATCCCCAAAGCAAACAGAACAAAATACAAATCTCAAAAATATAACCCAATTCCCAGATGGAAAAGTAAAGCTTACATTCAACAGGAAATCAACCTCTTCTAGATTTTCTGATGATGATTCTTCAACATCGACCATAGATATTGGAAGGGTATCAAAAATACCTTCTATTATTTATGCTCCTTACAAAGAACCAACTCCATCTCAAACACAACCCAGATTTTCAACATCTGATGTACCAAGCTCAAACAATATACTACATAATGTTGATTACCAAAGCAATATCCCCAGACCAGTCTACAATGAACCAAAGAAAGAAGATGAGGATATAGAGATCGTCTCTACCCCCTCTTCACCATCACCATCTGCAATAACATAAAATCTAGAAGCAGAGATCAACATGATTTCAAAAGATTTTCAAATTGATAAAAAGTTTTTACATGAAGATTTCTATTCAAAGAAGAACCATTCTAAAAAACTTTGGTTTTTTAAGAATTTTTTACAAGAAAAAGACAGTATTCAAGAAAGATACTATCAATTCTACATTCAAAACAAAGTCCAAATTAAATTTTTTGATTGGTTTCAAATTTATTGCAAAGAAAATAGTATTCTTTATCCTTTCAAAGAAAAGCTCATTAGTCCTGTCACGGTAAGAAACAAGGCTCCAGAGTGGAAGGTCGGAGAAAACCAAACCATCCAGTCTGAACATCCTACCCTTAGGAAGATAACCATTCCTTATGGAGAGAATGAGATAGAGGCTACACCTTACAAATTGATAGGAGAAGATCTTGAGAAGAATGTCAAGAATATTGTTCAGCAGAACAATTTCTCGAATACCTATCTTAACACAATAGGGAAGCAGCTTGTTAGGATAGAAAGCCAGATCCAAAATCCTCCTATAGTCTTCACCTCTCCAATCCCCAACACTGAACATCCAAAAGAGACAAGCCAATCGGAAAAGCTCAAAAATCCAGTCTTCAAACCCTACCAAATCTCAAAGCCTAGCCAAGATCAATTTCAAAAGCAAACTGAGTTTGCTAGAGCAGTCAAAGAACAGCTTAGCAAATTATCAACTTCTGAGTCTTCCAAAAATCTAGTGCCAGATACTCCTCAAAGCAGTAGGAATATTAGTGCTATAGATCAAGCCCATTGCGATGAATCAAATGATTCAGAGCTTGAAAGTGTCATCGACAAACCCTTCAACATCAATAGATTGGGATGGCAAGCCCCTAGATTGACCTGGCATACTCTTAGGAATACTGCCCCAGATCTAGGAATAGAAAATAGGAACAATATCCTAACCCAATCTAGATTCAATGCTTCCTCTGTCTATGAATGGAATATAGATGGAATGTCAGAATACAATATCCTTGGTCTCTTGCAACAGATGACCATGGCAGCCAATGCTTACAAAATCCAAAGTAGTGGCTCTGATACCAAGATAGAGAAAGACAGATAAATCAACAAGTTTCTGGTGTGCAGGATCCTCAGATGAGGCAAGCACAGAGCATACGCTTGTTAACTCTAAAAATGGTATATAAGAAGATAAAATTTTATTGATAGATACAAACTTTGAACACAAACTTTGAAATAAAAGCTTTAAAAATGAAAGCTTTAAACTAGAGAAATATAACTTACAAGAGGAGGATAAGATGATTCAATGCTTCCTCCGTCTATGAATGGAATATAGATGGAATGTCAGGATACAATATCCTTGGTCTCTTGCAACAGATGACCATGGCAGCCAATGCTTACAAAACCCAAAGTAGTACCTCTGATAGAGCCATTGTCTGGACAACTTAAAGGATGGTGGGATTACCATCTCACACAAGCACAACAACTCCAAATCCTAGGTGCCATCCAAAGCATAATAGAAGGGACCCCCATCTTAGATGAACTAGGAAATCCAATTGAGGATGCTGTGTCAACCTTAATCCTGACGATTTCCCTCCACTTCATAGGAGACCCTTCTCTTCTGAAAGATAAGAATGCTGAGCTCCTTAGCAATCTAACCTGTAAAAAGCTTAGCAAATTCCAAAGCCTGATTCTCAAACAGAATAGTGATTCTGATTCTGAAGAAGAAAATGATTTTCAAAATCTTGAGGTTTCTGAAAGTGTTCCAGAAAACTTCATTAACGTTTTAAAGGAAATTACCTCAAGAAAATATTTGATTCAAATAAAACTCATTTTCCCTGGTGATTTCCAAATAGAAACCATCGCTTTATTTGATACAGGAGCAGACCTCAACTGTATCAATTATGAGCTGGTTCCTAAAAGGTATCATCAAGAAACTAAAGAGAGGCTTACTTCAGCCAATAGTTCAAAGATTAGGATTGCGGGAAAAATAGAAGCTGCAATTCTAAATAATAATATTGCTTTAAAAAATATTTTTATTCTTATAAAAGATCTTCAGCAAACAGTTATTTTGGGAACTCCTTTTATCAATTTAATTACTCCTTTCAAAGTAACTATCACGGTATTATTTTTAAAGCTAAAGATTCAAAGATTGTTTTCCCTTTTATAGAAAAACCCAAAAAGAGAAATCTCAATCTTATTAAAGCCCACTCAATTTATAATTTTGAGATAAATGCTTTGATCAAAGGAAAACAAACCTAGCTTTTCCACTTGAAACAAGATATGGGTTTGAAAAGGATCCAAAATCAAATGCAAAATGATTTTGTCCAAAGAAAAATCTCTGATTTGCAAAAGAAGATTGAAAATGAAGTTTGTTCTGATCTTCCTAATGCTTTTTAGAGACGAAAACAACATATGGTAGATTTACCATATGAAAAAGATTTTTCTGATAAACAAATCCCTACCAAAGCAAGACCCATCCAAATGAATGAAACCCTAGAAAACCATTGTAGAATAGAAATAAAAGATTTAGAGCAGAAAGGTTTGATTACCAAGTCTAGATCCCCCTGGTCATGTGTAGCTTTCTATGTCAACAAAAATAGTGAGATAGAAAGAGGAACACCTAGGTTGGTGATTAATTACAAACCTTTGAATAAAGCCCTGAAGTGGATCAGATACCCAATTCCAAACAAAAAAGATCTTCTTCAAAAGCTTCATTCTGCTTTTATTTTTTCAAAGTTTGATATGAAATCAGGATTTTGGCAAATCCAGATTCATCCAAAAGACAGATACAAAACAACTTTTATAGTTCCATTTGGCCAGTACGAATAGAATGTCATGCCCTTCGGATTAAAAAATGCTCCTTCTGAATTTCAAAAAATCATGAATGACATTTTCAATCCTTATTCAAAGTTTTGCATTGTCTATATTGATGATGTGTTGATATTTTCAAATTCTCTAGAGCAACATTTCAAACACTTGGAGACATTTTTCTATGTTGTTAAGAAAAATGGTTTAGTAGTTTAAAAATCCAAGATATCTTTATTTCAAACAAAAATTAGATTTCTTGGACACTATATCTCGCGGGGAACTATTACCCCAATTGAAAGGTCTCTAGCCTTTACTTTAAAGTTTCCAGACAAAATTTTGGAAAAAACACAATTACAAAGATTCCTTGGTAGTTTAAATTATGTTATGGATTTTTATCCAAATTTGAACTGTCTTGCAAAGCCCCTTCATGATAGGTTAAAGAAAAACCCCCCTGCATGGACCTATGAGCATACAAAGATTGTCCAAAGCATAAAAAAGCAAGTTTCTGAAATACCATGTTTACACCTAGCTGATCCATCTGCATTCAAAATTGTTGAAACTGATGCATCAAATCTAGGATATGGTGGGATTCTTAAGCAAGTTCAAAACAACAAAGAATGTATTGTCCAGTTTACTTCTGCACACTGGAATGATACACAAAAAAACTATTCAACTATCAAAAAGGAAATTCTTTCGATAGTTTTGTGCATTTCAAAATATCAAAGCGATCTTTTAAACCAAAAATTTCTTTTAAGGATTGATTGTAAATCTACTAAAGAAGTTTTACTAAAAGATGTTCAAAACATAGCTTCAAAACAGATTTTTGCCAGATGGCAAGCCATTCTTTTTGTTTTTGACTTTGAAATTGAATACATAAGAGGAGATTCGAATTCAATTCCAGACATTCTAACCAAAGAGTTTCTTCAAAAACAGGAGTGAAAATGCCAAGAAAATCAAAAGCAAAAGAGGAAAAGTCGACAGCAAGTTCAAAGCCTATCCAAAGTCCAAAGAAGGAAATTTTGCCTTCTTCTTCAAAGCCCATCAGAACCTGGACCGAAATCATCCAGAAAGAAATTGACCAAAGCAAGCCCGATCCGGCCCAACAACAGTTGCAAATTCAGGAATGGTTTGCACAGCAAGATCCTGAATTCCTAAAAAGGGTCTACCGTGACAGGACTAATGATCTTTTCTTTGAAAGGATAAAGAATACTATTTTCTTTGCAATAAATTTGAAACCAATCAAAAAATTTGATTTGGACTTTGTTTTGAATGCAAAATTGATAATATCTTTCTTGAATACTGTCTTTTTCTTGTAAAAAATTCTTAAAAAACCAAAGTTTTTTAAAATGGTTCTTCTTTGAATAGAAATCTTCATGTAAAAGCTTTTTATCAATTTGAAAATCTTTTGAAATCATGTTGATCTCTGCTTCTAGATTTTTTGTTATTGCAGATGGTGATGGTGAAGAGGGGGTAGAGACGATCTCTATATCCTCAAAACTCCTCTATTTATAGAGGTCTTGAAGCTTTGGATACTCTTCTTAGTGGAATAAAGAGGACTCCACTTGTTCTTGTAGTCTTGTGATAATGGAATAAGATGCTTTACTCCATTTATGATAGTTGTCGGCCATGCTTTGAAAAAGAATCTTTTGCTTTTTTAAAGAGTCTTTTGTCTTCTTTCTTTTTTCTTGATATGACTCTTTTGTCTTTTTTTTTATTATTGGGCTTTTGGCCCATTACAAAAATATTTTGGGCTGCCATTTCTGGTTTTCAACCCAAGGGCTTTACATAGGTGTCATTTAATGGGCTTGAAAATCCCAAAATAGTTATCTTCGTTTGAGTCACCATCTAGGTCTATTGCTGCCGAGCTGGTGCTAGAAGAGGAAGATAAGGCTTTTGATTTTCCTTTGGAAGAGGCGGTTTCCGACAATTGTTTGATCAACTGTAAGAAATCCTCTTTTGTTTGAGCCGCTGCTAGCTTTGGAATTATGAAGGACTTCTGTGCCAAGAAAGTGGTTTGTTCTTTCGGAGGTGGCAAGAAGCTATTTTTTGAAAGGAAATTTTATACCAACTTTAGTCTTCTTTCTTTGGTTCATTGTAGACTGGTCTGGGGATATTGCTTTGGTAATCAACATTCTGTAGTATATTGTTTGAGCTTGGTATATCAGATGTTGAAAATCTGGGTTGTGTTTGAGATGGAGTTGGTTCTTTGTAAGGAGCATAAATAATAGAAGGTATTTTTGATACCCTTCCAATATCTATGGTCGATGTTGAAGAATCATCATCAGAAAATCTAGAAGAGGTTGATTTCATTGAATGTAAGCTTTACTTTCCATCCCGGGAATTGGGTTATATTTTTGAGATTTGTATTTGGTTCTGTTTGCTTTGGGGATTCAGGTTGGGTTGCACCTTCAAGGATCCATTCTTCTGGAAGAGTGATGTCTTTCCATTGAATGGTTTTTGAAATTGTTGCGTTGGATTTGGAGAGATCTGTTTGTAGGAATAAGGTTTCTCCTTTTGGTGAATGGAGCTTGTGTTTTGAACCAAAAGCAGAAATCATAGCTTTGTAATGTATTTTGAAAATCAATGCTATCGGAATAGATCCTTCAAGCATTTTGTAATTATGTGTCTTTATTTGAAGAACAATGCTCTTTAAAATATTTTTATCATTTAATGAGATAGAGGCTACACCTTACAAATTGATAGGAGAAGATCTTGAGAAGAATATCAAGAATATTGTTCAGCAGAACCTAATAAAGAATCATAAAAATTTGTAAACCTAGCATCTCTAAGGATTGCTAAGATGAAAGTATCTAAACCTTCTCTGGTAAGGGGCTTTATTCCTACCAGGACAAGGCCTATATGGATATACTTATAATCTTTTTCTTTATGCTTCTGGAGGGTCTTTGGATTTAAAAGATAAATTTCTTCAAAAGGCTTTGAAATCTGAATATCTCTTTCTTAAGTTTTGATAGTAAAATCAGTTTTGAAAAGAGGAAACTTTGAATACTCATAAATTTGTTCCTTTTGAACTTTGGGTATTTCCCAATCATCAATTTGCTTTGTAAAATCTTCAATAGTGATTTCTTCACTATTTACTAAACCTTTGTACCTTGAAGATTCAGAGGTAGAAGAGTTTGAGAAAGAAGAAGATCTACAGAAAAATGGTTCTAAATTCATTTTAAAATAAACCAAAATAACTTTCTAAACAAACATGAACCAAGCCACCGCCACCGCCCTTACACCGAGATTTACTACTGTGCATAAATGTGCTTGTTTATCAGTGATCTGATGCAGATTAAAATGAGTTTAAAATCTTCTTTATGCAGATGATGTTTCTTTCTCGGAACCCAATAGGCTCTGATACCAAGATAGAGAAAAACAGATAGATCAACAAGTTTCTGGTGTGCATGATCCTCAGATGAGGCAAGCACAGAGCATACGCTTGTTAACTCTAAAAATGGTAGATAAGAAGATAAAATTTTATTGATAGATACAAACTTTGAACACAAACTTTGAACAAATATACAAAATTTGAAATAAAAGCTTTAAAAATGAAAACTTTAAACTAGAGAAATATAACTTACAAGAGGAGGATAAGAATATAAGAGGAAGGTGTTTCTTCTCACTATCACACTCTAAAAATGGTAGATAAGAAGATAAAATTTTATTGATAGATACAAACTTTGAATATATATATATATATATATATATATATATATATATATATATATATTAGTCATGATGGATATTATTGGAAATTTCTATTAATTCTTATTCTATATTTAATAAAATGATTTGTATATTTAAATTATTTATTTATTATTTATCCAATTGATTGATTTATAACTCTTAGACTAGTTATTTATTGTTCCTCTAAATAATCGTTTATGGAATTAATTATTTATTTATAATTTATTTAGATAATTATATTTACGACTGTAAATTATGTGTTATTCAATGTTATTTAATAAGCCATTGAATAATAGTTAAGTTGCTTCATATTTATATACCATATTTTGCAATATCGATACTATAATTGCATATTGATACGAGATGAGGAGGCAGCAGAACATGCCACCTAATGGGTTATATCAAGACTGTGTACGTACCGGTATTAATCAAAGGCAGGTAGTAGAAGAATATTTTTGAGACTTGCCTTACTCGAGTTCAATTCCTTTGGCTGTGAGAATTTGATTGCTGGATTAAAGGTCCCTCGTCGAGCGTTGCTCTTTGGCGTTGGCTTTATTGGGAATCAAGTGACCAGATTAGATTTAATAACCCTGTTTTAGCTTCGCTCGCTGAGCACCAGTCCTATTGGAGTAAGAGAGTCGAAAAGCTGCTAGTATTAAGGTTAGGATTTTGCTGAGGTACTCATCTCATAATATTTAAATTATATTTTTCTGAATCATGGCATTACACGCATTTTAATATGATATAATATTTAATTATATGATTAAATAAATATCTTATTTAGATGGTTGTATTTATTTTTAGATTATATAATTTTAACTCATTGTCGAGACTGACAGTCTCAAATTTTATTTTTCTAGTGTCTGTTAGGTTGCCTGTAGTTCTTCTCCTTTGGCAACTCGACTTCCTTCATCTTCGGGTTTAATTTAACTAATTTTATTTATATGTTTGATTATTAGAATTCTAGAGTCTCCGCAATAGTGATTCTAAAACTTATTATTTTGTTTTGGCATGTTAAACCAACCGAGGAGGTATTGCCTAATTGTGCTGACAAACTGAATTAAATATATAGTATTTGGATGGTTGAAAATTAGTTATGAAATAGTGTTATAATGGATAAAATTCTACATTGATTGAGTTAGTAATTAGTCAGGCTTGCTACGGGTTTCGGTGGCCTTATTACTATCCATTCTCTAACGCCGGTCACGGGCCTACAAATCGAGTCGTGACAACACCTCCACGATACCTAGATGTACAAGGGTTAAGAGGACTAGAGAGCTAGCTATTGAGTCCAAGAAGGCTAGTGGAAAGAGAAAAAAGTGAAAATGCTTATATTTTTAGATCTCAAAGATTTTGCTTTAAATTTTATTTTGCCTTTCTTTTATTAGTGCATAAAGCAATAAGCATTGGAAAGTCGCGCTCACTGAGAGATTAGATTTCATTAGAAGAGAATTAAGGATGCTTGATGGAAGTACCTTTAGGCTAATTATGTTCTCAAAATTAGTTAATGCACCTTATTTCATTCTTAGGTCTCTTGATTGAAGTTTGTTCTCCTATATGATTTAACTCCTATGATACATGAATTGTTATTGTGATTATTTGCTTATCTATATAGTTATATGTTCTTTTATTGTCTATTTTGAGGATTAAGTGTTACTCTTTTATGCATATGACTTCTCCCTTCTCATTATGCCATATAATACTAAATCACATAGAATTTATTTTATTTTATTTTTTGAGTGTTACATAGTCTTCAAACAACATGTTTAATGTGAAACTAGCCATTTTTACCTTTTTGGCACCCCTAAAGTCTGTATAAGACACATTTTGAAGGTATTTGTCACTTTTGATCAATTTTACTTCATTTATCTCAAAAACGTTCTTATTCTTCCTATCTTTAAGCTTCCTCTACTTCACTCTTCCTCATCCATCATAATACCTCTAAGAAAACATAAGATGAGGGAAGGATCAAGTTCCTAACAACAGCAAGAAAAAAGATTCATGCCATAAAAACCCTTTGATGAAGAAGCTCTCAAAATTTAGGCATTGAACAAGAGATAATATCCCTCATAGAGAATCTAGGCTTAAGATAATTTCTTCTACCCTAAGTGTTAGATGAGGGCTATGCCAACCTGACCAAGAAATTCTCTCTACCTTGCTTATCAATAAAAATGGTGATAGAGATTACTACTATGGGATAAATTTTAGGATATTTTGAGAGAAATATAGTTTTTTTAAAACTTGATTTTCTTTTATATTTGGATTTCAAGAAAAGGGTCCCTTAAGAATCATAGAATATATGGTTGATTTAACCTTTTCTCCTTCTTGATATTAGAGATGAATCTACACTAAACAAACCCATACAAAAGACTCTATCTTGAAAGGCCTTAAATTTCTCTCTTATTGGGTAGTACATAGAATGGTTGCTTCTAATATTCATGCTTAAGTTAATAGGATTAAAAGGTTCCTAAAAAAGACCTTGTATTCCTCTTAGTAATGATTCAGGGTGAGAGGATCCTAACCTCTAAATTCTTTCTTAATCACCTCTTTTATCTTGGAAACTCTTGAAACGGTGTTATTTTTGTCTCGTCTCACATCATCAAAATATCCAAACACCTCAGTCTTATCACTCCTCTTAATAAAATCTACCTTACTTCACCAATTACTTTAATATCCTCAAGACTACCCTTCCTTATACATGCTAGGATGATCTATTTGAGCCTAAAATGGGAAATAGATGGGGAATTATTTCTTCTAATTGGTAAGTATATGGATGATAGGAGAAGGTGAAAGAAGGATTATAGGACTCCTAGTGAACCTATACTCTCAACTCCTGAGGTTAGAGGTTCTTCTCTTAGCTTTTAGGAAAAGGTATTGAAGAACATGGAACGAACTTGAAACCACCTCTATCACTAGTGGTGCAACTTGTTTCAAAGGAAAGGCTCCAATAGAGGAAGAAGAAAGTGATAAAAATTAATTTTTTAACAAAACATTCTACTTCGTCTTTTCACTTTATTTTATTTCTTTTGGGATTTTATTAATAAACATCTTCACATTTTCCTGCATAATTTATTGATTTATATTATTAATAAAAATATTATCTTTGTCTTAATCTCTTGCATTATTGAGTTTCTTTCTTGATCCTCTTTACTTGACCTCTTGTTTTTTTCTCCTTCATTACTTATTTTTCTTTATTTGCTTCCTTTTTACTTTTACCGAATAGGGAGGGTTTCTGTATATGCCAAAAGGGAGATGTTAGAATAAAGATTTCGAAGAGAATCAATTGAATTTAATAATTTCCAAAAAAGGAGGGTATTATACAAGTCCCGAGAAGACATATAGAAGGCTAGTTGGTGTCCTAAGGTGAAAGTTTTTGGAAGAAATTACAGATTTGGTCCTTGACCTATCAAAATTATACTTTAGTCCCTTAATAGGCTAAGTACCACTATAGCTTCCAAAAGACATAAAAACAAATCAGATCACACCCCGAGGCAGGAAATTCTAACCATAAGCACCCGAAAGTGAAAAATTACCAAATTGATCGGAAGTGGTAAATTATTCCTTGAAATAGAAAATAGTTAGAGGAAAGTCTCTACAATCATGAAGTCAACAGGTATGGTTCCTATGTTAACAGACATGGTTCTTGAATAGCAGGCAAAGTCCTTAACCTAAGCAGGTGAAGTCTTCAACCTAAGTAGGCGAAGTCTTAAAAAATTCAAACTAGCATGGTCCTCAAATTAAATCAATAATCAAAGTTCGAGCTTAACTTCTACAGCTCATAAAAATATCCTTTCACCGTATCCTTGATATTTATGATTTTTCTCAATTTATTTAAACGCATTGCATGCTTATAAATTTCGACAAACAGGGGGCAATTTTCTAGATTTAGATATTGAGGAAATTACGACAAATCCTATCATGAAAGTTACCGCCTTCTCGGGTCTCGAGAGACGAAGGACAGGCGAATTCAAGGTTAAGATTAAGGTTACTCCAACCAAGATCAGCTTTTTTAAATATGGAGTTAATTATTAAGACAAATGAAGTTTGAAGGTCAAAATAATGAATTTCGCAAGTTCAGGGACTAAATTGTATATTTTTCATAAAGTTCCCACTATTTAGAGCCAATCAACATAGATCATCTCAAGGAATACCATATATAAAAAAAATAAAAAATAAAGAATATTAGAAAAAATAGCCTGCTGACCAAAAAACCTGAAAAGGCTGGTCAACCAAAAGTCAGGGCAAAAGAGAGAAAATAATCAACTAGAGAATCTGAAAAGATTAGCTAATGACAGGAGTTATATCATGAGAAATCAAAATGTACCAATCTAGGCTTTTATTTAATGAATAAAATTATTTAGAATTGGTATTAAATGTATATATGTATGTTTACCACTTTTCACACTAATTGAAAGAAAAGCAAAATTAAAAGTTCTAAGGAAAATATATGAGATCTGAAAATAAGCATAATTTTTTCTTTGTATTTGCATCTGCATCCTTAGATAGAGAAGCTAATTCTTGAGTCCTCTTGTATTGGGTAAAGTATGAAGCTTCTCTTATAGCCAAATCTGCAAAAAGAAGAAAAGAAAAAAAGGAAGAAAAAAGAAATGAAAAAAGAGAAAGTTAAGTTGAAAACCTAAAAGAGCGGTTTAGGCAAAAAATAGAGTCTGCTAAGTTACAAATCCAAAAGGGTGGCTTAGGCAAAAGTTAAGGCAAAAAAGAAGAGAAGAGATTTGGCCATATGGCCTCCCAATGGGACTTCTAACCTGTTTTAGGTAGTTTTTAGGTGTTTACTTGATTTTTGACGCATGTAAGCTCACACAAATACATAAATAAAAAGAAATGAGTAAAATAAGGGCAACTCAAAATCCACATTTTATGAAAATGAAACTCTACACAAGGTCTTAAGTTTTACAATCAAAAGAAAAGTACAAGCAAAGGAAAATCAAAAGCTGAAGTTCCCTGCCGAACTATCTATCTCGTCATCCGATTCAGCATCCATCCCTTAGGTCTATAAGGCCGATAGCTGGAGGGTCAGTGTATCAATCTAACTTTGCTGAGCATCAAGCTGATGCTATCGATCGTCTAGCTGCCCCTGTAGTCCCTCGTGGTCCCTATGATGGAAACCCAAAAAAGAGAATTAGTTAGCATTTTCATGCATACATGCATACATTCTGCATTTCATAAATTATGATTCTTATTTGCTAGTCCTCGCCAAGGAGGAAGAACTATCTCCTTGCAAACCTGACCAGTCAACATATGTGTTCGAACTGATCTCTCTAAACCTATATTTGTATATATGTCACTAACCCTTTTAGAAAAACCAAGAGGTAGAAATATAGAAGCAAAGAATAAGCTTACATGGGTGCAAGTGCTCAGAATGAACTCTAGAGGGAAATACTGATCCATGGTGAGCCGGTGCTTCACCATAATGAGTGGGCTACAATATAAGACTATCAGATTAAGGGGGAATGAGAAAATCCCCAGGACCACATCAGATACGTCCGTAGAAGAAGCCTCGAAAGTCACACTAATAGATGAGCCTGCAATGTAAGAAGGCTTGTAGCGTCTAAAGGACTATCCCTCAATTGGCTCAAGAGCAACAAGAGGCTGGAGGACAAGATGTAAATAAATGAATAAAATAATAGTACACGATAAAAGAAAGAGGGAACTCAAAGTGAATATGAGAATATCCTGAACAATGGCATCGTCACGAAAAGGTAAAGTCCCCAGAAACTGCAGGATGAACGAGGTGTAATTCGTCAGCTGCGATCAGATGGTGAAGTCTTCGAGCTCGTCGTACCCATTCAGGCACTTCGCTAGCTCCTTTCCGGCAAGGTCCGCCGTCTAGAACTTGGAGAGTATAGGAGATAAAGGGACTTGATGTGCGTAGAATACACACATCTAAATGGGGTTTCTAAGGCTGATTTTTTGTACGTTTGGATGTGAATTGGTCCCAATACACACCCTATGCGCCTGTTTGTGTGCATTAGGTCCAAAAGAAGCCAAAGAGTGATAAAGGGAAGAATTGGAGCAGAATTGGACGTCAAAGTTGCCAAAACAAGTCAAGTTTGCGCATGAGGAAGCGGAACACGGCCATGTTGGTTTTAACACTGGCCGTGTTGGGTGCATTTGACAACAGGAAAAAGATACGTTAAGGAGCACGACCATAGAGAGTAACACGGGCATCAACATCAGGCCGTGTTCCCAACACGGGCATCAATACCAGGCCGTGTTCCCAGCATGGGCATCAATATGGCCATATTCGCGGCAGCTGGACGAATTAATTAAAAGAAAGAAAAGAGGAAAAGGCGATCGAAGAAGAGTTAGGACGTCCCAAACTCATTTCTTTCTCTCTCTAAGGGTTTTCTGAGCTAGAACCAAGGAAAAAGGGGACTTAGAGCAAGGTTTCAATTGGATTCCCTTTAAAGATTGTAGATTGGCCGAGGTTCATTGATTGGTTTCAATTTGAGCAAGAGCAACAAGAATCCATTCAAGATTGGGCAAGAGGAATTGGAGCTGTTTACTCTCATCCAAGGGTGTATTCGGATTTCTCTACCTTTACTCATTTTTGTAATTGAATTCTTATGGGTTTTGATAATGAACATGATTAGCTAAACTTGCTAACCCATTGGGGTTCTTTATCTAGGGATTTTTATACTTAACTTTTGAATTGATATTATTGATTTTCAATATTGGTTTGCAATGGAAGTGCTTATTGATTTGTTCTTCATATCTTGTTGAATGATTATTGGAATTTAAATGTTCTTGAGAAAGACGTTTAGGTTTGGATTGTCCTTTGCAACCTATAATTGAATTCGCCTAGAGATAGGGTGTTCGTCCTACCGGATTGAGAATTAACAACTCTTAATAGTGTTAAATGGTACATAATGCTAATTTGGATAACTAGAGTTAGGAAGAGATTTCAACCTAATTAATCTAAGTTAAGATGTTAATGTCCTTGAGAAAGGCATTAATTGCATAGAGATTTTCCCATGGAAATTGAATTCAATCAATCAATTCCATCTTTAGTTTCCATTCCCTAGAGACAAGAATTCCCAAGGGGTTATTCCTTAACTTGAATTAATCCTTCCCTAGTACCCGTAGTTAGAGAACAATTAGAGTAGCTATTAGATAATTTAGGAATTATTCATCATTCATTTTAGACTAATATAACAGAGAACAAAGGAGTAACTCTAGGCTTACACTTCCTTGAGGAATACGACCTTGATACTTGCCGTTAATGCTAGACTGCATCGATAGGTACAATGCCTTAGATTGTAGCTGCATAGATATTAACCATCATGGACCTCTGAGTCCCATAAATTAGGTCTTCTTCCTAGTCGTGCCCTCGCTAGTGCTGAGCCACCACGGGCTGTAATGGAGGTCGTGGTAGCCTCAGAAATTGTGCCAAAAGGACACTCTTGAGGGTTAAATGTTGATGGTTCAGCACGGCCAGAGTCCAAGCCGTGCTCAACCTTGAAATGGTAGCCCTTGCTCAATTTTAATGGATTTTGGTATGTATTTATATGTATCTTCCTCGACTACTGATAATGTCCATCAATGATCACCTGAAACATGAAAGGAACCAAAACACAGGTGATTCTAGCATAAAACAAGATAACTATGCACAAAAATGAAAGTAATCAGGCATATAAACATGTATAAAATAATGCATATCAGCTCACTAGCCTCAAATGTTCGGTTCTATGCGGTTTTCATATTTCTAAATCCCTCATTCTGTAAGAAGAAAAGCCTAGAAGCTAAATATGAATAAATCATGTTTTTCGATTAATCCAAGCAAAAATGCATGTGCTTCGATGTTTGGGATGTATACAATGAAGTAATTTGGGTGAGAGTGTTATTAGGTAGGCCTACACGAGTTTCTCCTTGTTTTTGTTAAGATGGCTCATAAAATTTTGGGACTACAATAGTTGTTGACCAGTCAACTCCTCTCCGATTCTTGTTTATTTATTCATATTCTGCTTGTAGTTTCTTCTTCTTATGAAATGTTCGCACTATGAAAATCGTATGCATCTGAATATTTCAAGGCAGTGAGAATATCATTTATTATGGGTTCTTTTAAGAGCTTTGTAGACTTATAAAAATTCGCACTACCAAACCTAGACTTATCGTTCATGTCTTTTCTTTCTTTTATGTTCTTTGTATACTCTTATGTTTAAATTAATTCGATTTGATCCTAATGCTTAGCCATATGGAAGAGATAAAGAATGTGTAATTTCTTTACTTATTGGATTCCTGATGCTACTTATGTTCCTATTCTATTCATTTCTTTTGTGTGTCTCTTTCTAATCTCTATCTAGTGTGATAGTTTGATTTTATGTGGCAAGCATAAACATGAGAATGTTGAGCAATAACATATAGAAGCTGCAGTTATAAGCATTGAACCAATGCCTAGACAAATGCGAAGAAACAAAATTAGTTGATTCAGTATTGATGTCATTCTCCAAATGATCGCGGACAAATCTTTTGGAGGAAAGTGGGAACAACATGAATGGAGGCGTACCCAATTATTCCAATTCACAATTTGCACCATTGGGTCTCCATTGTTCTTTGTTCCTCTATGCACGAGTATTATTGATGACATTGGGAATGGTGTAAGGAATTATAGGAACGCAATTAATAGGCTTGACCGGTGGCATTAGGGCTTAGCTTGATGATCAAGTAGGACGAGACGTAAATCCACGCACGTAAGGGAGAAATCATGTTGCTTTTGATTCAGCCAAGCAGGAATTAGCGTGTTTTGATGTTTGGCAGGAATATAATGAAGTAACTGGAGCCGAAGTGCTATTTTGTACGCTGACACAAATTTCCCCTTATTTTCATTAAGGAATCATGGGAATGCAATTAACAAGCTTGACCGGTGGCATTGGGGTGTAACTTGATGATAAAGCAGTATAATGTTGGAAAAATACATGCAGTGGCGTAACGAAAGCTCTAAAACATTTCACATCTCTTGAAAATTAAGGTTACAAGTTGTAATTGAGGATTTAAGTTGAAAAAGGAAATAACTTTTGTTTTATGAACATGAAGAACACAAAGAAAAAGATTACAACCTTTGAAAAGCAGAATTCGATTCTTAATTGTTGGTGATGTTTCTGTTAGAGAATCAAAATAGAGATATTTAGTTGCAAATTCTCTAGATTATCTCACACAACCAATATCAAGCAAAGCTATTCAATCCTTGAAGATGAAAAACTCCTTCTCCGCTCTCAAGTTTCCTACTATAGTAATCTTGTTATGATAGTAAGTATGTCAATTATCTGTATTCTTCCTTTTGATGATAGGAGTAAGAAACTCTCTTTTATAAAGTTAATGATTCATAATCCTTAACATGGTTGTACAAACACATGTTATTAATAAAAATCTTCTATGATGACATGTGTCAAGCAGTATTGACACATGTCATCATAAAACCCTTTTGGTGATGACACATGTCAAGCTGCTTTCATAACAGATGTCATTATATAACCCCTTTGGTGAGGACATGCGTCAAGCTGCTTTCCTAATACATGTCATCATAAAACCATTTTGTGATGACATGTGTCAAGATGCTTTCTCTGCACATGTCATCATAAACCCTTTTATGATGACACGTGTCATCCTAAAACCCTTTTGTGATGACAAGTGTTAGGCTCCTTCAATATATAAAACTTATATATTATACATTATCATTAGTTAGACATTAACGGACTTTAACTTCGGAAGATGCTAGTTTTCTTACTTGAGGTACAAGTCAAGTCCATTGATGTGCTTGAGTTGATCTTAACATGCCTGACTTTCTAGATTCATTATTAATTGGCAACGGAAATTTAATATTAAACTCTTTAATATTAATTAAAATACTTTAATCAACTAAGAGAACAATTAAATAATTCTCCCTCAATCGTTCCCATAAATTATAAGTGACGTCTAGCAACATTTTATAATTATTCAATTAATAATAAACGCAATGATCATCCATGAATCCTTTATTGATGATTACCTTGTAATTAAGTCCTTCCATTAATCATAATTACCTCGGCCAAGGATCTTTTAGTCAAGATGTTATCGAATCGCATAGGATATTCTCCTTGTCTACTCAAGGCGATGGACTCTTTGTTGATGAACGCCTGCCTCCACGCATATGCAACTGGAATTACTATCTGCAAGTACTCATTCTAGGTATGAACGGATACCTAAAGCATAAGCAAATTCCAATTACATTTTCATGAGACAACTCTATCACCTCAGGTCTAAGGATTAGTGATGGGCTCTTTATGCAACCTACACCTAAGGCAGTGAACCTACCGATGCAGCCTAGCACTAGTGAGTATCAAGGTCGTATCCCTGGATATCGGGTGAACCTAGAGTTACTACTGTTTGCTATATTATCTAGTCTGAAATAGGGTGTGAAAGTTCTAACGTACCAGCTAATGGTTTTGAGTGCAAATAAGTAAATGAAGAACAATGGATAATCAAAAGACAATTGCAAAGAGAGAAACACACCCAAAAGGGAGCCTAAGTGATGGAATTCTAAAGATGGATTTTATGGATTGCCGATCTTGCTTACCCGTGCCTAAATCCCTGAATTGAATCCCTGCCTCTCTCGAGCTTACCGGATTCCTAAACCTGCACTAACCTAATGGAATCTCTTCCTATCGGATTACTACAGATTAGCATTAAGTATGATTTAAAACTATTAAGAGTTATTAGTTCTTAATCCCGTGAGTAAATCAACCTTATCTCTAAGTGTTAACTACCGCCTACTATTCAATGTCCAGTTGTAACAAGCATTTCTCAATGTCAAGAAACAACCTAATAAACAATTAATCCAACGTCTCAAATTAACCGAATCAAACTTTTATTCACCGAATAGCAAGAAGATTGCAAGAATAACAATTATAAAAACTAACAATTAAGCATAATCCATCAACAAAGGTGAACCCTAATGGATTCAAAAGATCTAGCTACTCATGTTCATGGTTAAAGCAATTAGGGAACAAAATAAGGAAAAACAAATTAAAGGCATGTACACCCTTCTTTTCAAGTCGAATGAGAAACCCTAAAATTGCAAATTCGAAATCTCAAACCCTAGTTGCCTCTTGAATGCTCCCAAAGTTTGTCTTGATCTTCAATTCGATGTTGGAACAAGTGAAATCCCTCCTTCAATTGATGAAATTGATCTCTCAAGGTCTACAATTGAGGTATAGGAAACAATTGATTAAGTGTGTGTCTTGGAATTGAGTCCAAAAATCGTCCCCTCCAAAAGAACTCAAAATTGCCTATATAGTTGATTCAAAGTATGGCCTGAGTCCAGTCGTGATGATTCAAAGACACGGAGTCCAGTCAGGATGATTCAAGATGGCCGAGTCCAGCAAGGTCAACTGTGGAGTCTGTCAGGCCGACTCCTTCCAAGCCGTGCCCAAGCCGGTGCTGTTCCACCACAGGCCGTGCTGGAGGTCGTGGTGGCTACGGAAGTCGTGCTGAAATGGCACAATTTGGGATAGCCTCTTGGTAATTCAGCACGGCCAGAGTCCAGGCCTTGCTCAACCCTCGGGGTGCTAGTTCTCACCCAATTTGATGGATTTTGGTCCGTAATCATACGTATTTCCCTCGATTATTGATGGTGTCCTTCGAAAATGACCTGAAATAAGAAAGGAAACAAAAGACAGGTGATTCTAGCATAAAACGGGATAAATCATGCATAAAAATGTAAACAATCGGGCATGAAAACATGTGTAGTATGATGCTTATCAATCAGGTCTAAGGATTAGTTACACCATCATAACTTAATAATGAATCAGTGACTTAAGTAAATCATTCATGTGATTTATTATTTCTTCAAGTCATGTTCCACTCGTCTCACAAGTGATCCATAATGATTAACTTAGTAATTCATACTAAATGGCATGAGACTCACCATCCTATATATTTTAGTATCTCATACTAATAATATGGTTAAACACATTATGTTGGTCTTCTAGATTAAAGATGTCCAATATTTAATCCTACAACCAAGAACTATTTTATAAAATTTATTTTAAAGATCATTTTTCGCTCATATTTTCAACTCTTGAGAATAGAGTCTTTAATAAATGTTGTTAGACTCATTCAATAATTATATTACTACAAAAATGAATGATAAACAACTGCCATTAAATAAAAATATATTCATTACATAATAATGTCACAATGTATGAACCAAAAAACAAAAGTCCAATTGGCTTTTAGGACATACATTTAACAATCTCCCACTTGTACTAAAGCCAATTAGGATAGTATCTGAAACCCATCTTCATAAGGTGGCATTCCAACTGTTTTTGCATCAAAGCTTTAGTAAAGGGATTAGCTACATTATGATCCAATTCTATTTTTTGCATGGCTATGTCTCCTATACTAACGATTTCACATATGATACGGAAGTGTCTTTCGATATGTTTGGATTTCTAATGAGACCTAGGTTCCTTAGCTTTGGTAATAGCCCTATTGTTGTCACAGATGAGAGGCACTGCTAACTCGATAATTGGAACCACTCGAAGTTCTATCATGAAATTTCGTAATCCAAACACCTAGCTTGCATGTCATTAGAGCGCCACTTCTTAAGTGTAGCATGTTCCTCTTCCAATGCCCTACAAGAAGGGACCGGGAACCCTGGTATCAAGGACATAGGCAATGTATTTAGAATTAAGAATTATTCTCAAATTCCTAAGTAAGTGAATGAAATTCAGTCCAGTCAACCAGTTAGCATCAAGTATGCTCGCAAGTGGATTGAGGGGGCCATTTTAAAACTGCAAAGAATAATAGATTATTAGTGACTTGTTACGTAATTTCATTTTGATTTTGGTCTTTAAATCAAAATGATGACTCCCACTAACTTGGTGAATCTCACACTTGCTAGTGAGAAATGGAAATCCTCATTGGTGGATTTCTATCGGGTGATTAGTTTCTTACCAAATTTTAGTATCCCTCACGTTTCATTGATTATTGGGTTACTAAAATTTTATAAGTAAATATCTCATATTATATGCATCTCATGCATGATCCAATCATTTACACTTCGGCTCCTAGTACTTTGAACCTCGTATTTCGTCGATTATTGGTCCATTGTACATAATTAAGTCAAGCCCACTTTCCAATAAATATAATTGTAATATTAGGACCTCATCGTGAGTCGACATATTGGCCACTAATAGCAATTATACTTATAACACCAAATGCTTAATAATATTCAACAGATTTATCACATGATCTTTCATAACCCTCACATTTGCTTATGATCGATTACTAAAATAATAAAAATCTTTAAATTTACATAGTGGAGAGCCATGATATCAATTTCCCAAATCATACCATTTATCAATTTAATATTAATTGGAAGATTTTAGTCTTTACTAGGTCTCACCAGCATACATTCATTTTAAACATACATCCTATGCATATTAAAGCGGATAAATAAACTCAGATGATTAAGGGCTATCTATTCTAATTTAATTCTAGAGCCACGAGTTAAATTTGGGCACCTAAGCTTATAATAAATTACAAGAAACTAAAAGCCTAAATCAAATCATGAAGATATGATTTTCTTGCATTTTAGATTATCTGGTTCCCTTCTAATTCTTGAATCTTCAAATTTCTTCACTTGTAATACTTTACAATTTATAAACCTTGGCATACCAAGGTGAAATAAGATTACAAAATCAAAGGATACAAAAATAATTAATTACAACCCAAATGTAAATAATTAATTTACAAACCAAATGAATATATCAAAGAAACACATGAAATGGATTTATAAGCCCAAGATCATCCTACATGCAATCAAATTAACTTTTTCTATCCAATTCTTATTGAGTTATTAAAAATATCCTCAATTATCAATAGGTTGGCTCGGATACCACTGTTGGAAAAACACAAGCAGTGGCGCAACAGAAGCTCTATAATATTTCACATCTCATGAAAATTAAGGTTGCAAGTTGCAATTGAGGATTTAAGTTGAAAACAAAAATAACTTTTGTTTTATAAACATGACGAACACAAAGAAAAAGACTACAACCTTTGAAGAGCAAAATTCAATTCTTGATTATTGATGATGTTTCTGTCAGATAACCAAATAAGAGATTTGCAATTGCAAATCCTCTATATTATCTCACACAACCAACCTCAAGCAAAACTATTCAATCTTTAAAGATGAAGAACTCCTTCTCCACTCCCAAGTTTCCTACTATGATAACCTTGTTATGATAGTAAGTATGTCGATTATATCTATTCTTCATGTTGATAATGGGAGTAAGAAACTTTCTTATATAGATTTAAGGACTATGATTCATAATCGTTAACACAGTTGTATAAACACATGTCATTATAAAACTATTCTATGATGACATGTGTCAAGTAGTATTGACAAATGTCATCATAAAATCATTTTGGTGATGATAGTGTCAAGCTGCTTTCTTAACACATGTCATTATAATAACCTTTTGGTGATGACACGTGTCAGGCTGCTTTCCTAACACATGTCAGTATAAAACCATTTTGTGATGACATGTGTCAATATGCTTTCTCTGCAAATGTCATCATAAACCCTTTATGATGACACATGTCATCATAAGACCCTTTTGTGATGACACGTGTCAAGCCACTGTACAAATACATGTCATTACAAACTCATTTGTGATAACATATATCAAGATCCTTCAATATAGAACAATTATAGATTACACAATATCATTAGTTAGACATTTACGGACTTTAACTTCAGAAGATGCTAGTGTTCCTACTCGAGGTACAAGTCAAGTACATCGTTGTGCTTGAGTTGATCTTAATATGTGTGACTTTCGAGATTCAGTAATAATTGGCAATAGGAATTTAATATTAAACTCTTTAATGTTAATTAAAACACTTTAATCAACTAAAGGAATAATTAAATAATTGTCTCTTAATAGCTCCCATAAATTATAAGTGACGTCTAACAATATATTATAATTACCCAATTAATAATAAAGGCATTGATCATCCATGAACCCTTTATTTATGATTACCGTATAACTGAATCCTTCCATTGAACAATATTCCAATCAAGTGAGGATCATAGAATAGTCAAATTCACTAACTTGATTCTATGATAAAATCCAGGATACATCTCGACTAAATATGATTAATGCAAAACGCTCTTTTCCATTAATTATAATTACCTCGGCCAAGGATTTCTTAGTCAAGATGTTATCAAATCGCATCAGATATTCTCCTTGTTTACTCAAGGCAATGGATTTCTTGTTGATGAACACCTGCCTCCATGCATATGCAATTGGAGCCACTATCTGCAAGTACCCATTCTAGGTATGAATGGATACCTAAAGCATAAGCAAATTCTAATTACATATTCATGAGACAACTCTGTCACCTCAGGTCTAAGGATTAGTTACACCATCATAACTTAATAATGAATCAATGACTTAAGTAAATCATCCATGTGATTCATTATTTCTTCTAGTCATGTTCAGTCCACTCGTCTCACAAGTTACCCATAATGATTAACCTAGTAATTCATACTAAATGGCATGCGACTCACCATCTTATATATATTATATCTTATACTAATCATAGGGTTAAACACATTATGTTGGTCTTGTGAATTAAGGATGTTCAATATTTAATCATACGACCAAGAACTATTTTATAAAATTTATTCTAAAGATCATTTGTCGCCCATATTTTCAACTTTTGAGAATGGAGTCTTTAATAAATATTATTGGACTCATTCAATAATTATATTACTACAAAAATGAATGATAAACAACTGCCATTAATAAAAAGATATCAATTACATAATAATATCACAATGTAAGAACCAAAAAGCAAAATTCCAATTAGCTTTTACATGGGTGGATTTGCATCTCATGCTGCTTGATCATCAAGTGACACCCAATGCCATCGGTCAAGCTCATCAATTGTGTTCCTATGATTCCTTAATAAAAAATAAGGGGAAATTCGCATTAGCATACCTAATAACATTCTAACCCAATTTAGTTCATTATATGCCTGCCAAACATCAAAACACGCTCATTCCTGCTTGGATTAATCAAAAGCAACATGATTTCTCTATCACTCGCATGGATTTGTGTCTCGTCCTGCTTGATCATCAAGCTAAGCCTTAATGCCATTAGTCAAGCTTGTCAATTATGTTGCCATGATTCCTTATACCAATCCTTGTTCTTCTAGGCATGAGGACTCCTAATAATACAAGGATTGGCATAAGGACTCATGACAATGTGTTGATAAGCTTGACTAGTGGCATTAGGGCTTAGCTTGATGATCAAGTAGGACGAAACATAAATCCACAGGCGTAATATAATTAATCCAAGCATAATACAAGCGGTAATGCGAGCACTTTGGTATTTGGGACCATATAATGAAGTAATTTGGGTCAGAGTGTTATTAAGTAGGCCCACATAAATTTCCCCTTATTTTCCTTAAGCTGGCTTATAAAATTTGGGACTACGAGAGTTGTTGACGAGTCAACTCCTCTCTCATTGTTCATTTCATTTTAGTTGCAATCGGGAATATGAGCATTTTAATGTTTGGGATGCATATAATGAATTAATTTTGTTTAGAGTGTTATTAGGTAGAGCCACGTGAATTTTCTCTTGTTTTCTTTACGCTTGCTCTTAAAAGTTAGAACTGTGAGAGCTGTTGACTAATCAACTCCTCTTTAGCTCTTGATTTAGCTTTAGTTCATTCATCTTTATTTATTTATTTATTTATTTATTTATTTATTTATAGTTAGCTTCCAGTTTCTTCTTCTTATGGAATGAGGGCTTTTGCACTACAAAAACTACATGCAACCGAATACTTGAGGCTAGTGAGCATAATATTTCAGTTTCAATCTTGCGGGAAATAAAGTATTCGGTTCTTTCAAGAACTTTGCAGACTTAGCAACATTCGCACTAGCAAGCATAGACTTATCGCTGACATCCTTCCATTCTTTTGATAAGGTATTGATATCATTCTCTAAATGATCATGGATGAATATTTTGGAGGAAATAAAGAATGAAGATAATCGAGGCATGCCCAAATATTTTGATTTAGAAACTTAACCAATGGGATCTCCATCATTCTTTGTTCCTCTAGGCACGAGCACACCTGATGACACAAGGATTAGTATAAAGAATTATGGGAATGTAATTGACAAGTCTGACCGATGGCATTGGGCTTAACTTGATGATCATCCAGGATGAGACGTAATCCATTCGCATAAAGGAGAAATCATGTTGTTTTCAACTAATCCAAATGTAATACAACTAGGAATGCGAGTGCTTTGATGTTTGGTATGTATATAATAAAGTAGTTTGGTCTGGAGTATTATTAGGTAGGCCCACGTGAATTTCTCCTTGTATTCGTTAGCTGGTTCTTAAAATTTGGGACTACAAGAGTTGTTGACTAGTCAACTCCTCTCCAATATTTTATTTGACTTTAGTTTATTCATCTTTCTTTATTTATTTATTCATATTCAGCTTCTAGTTCTTCTTATGGAATAAGTGCATTCGCACTATAAAAACTGCATGCAACCAAATATTTAAGGCTAATGAGCATATTACTCCGACTAGGGGTCCTACTTCAACTAGGAATTCTAGTCCCACGAGAAATCCTACTTCAACTAGGAATCCTACTTCCATTAGGAATCCTAGTCCTACGAGGAGTCCTACTCCAACTAGGATTGTACACGAGCCGCTCAAATATGATGGACCAACGACTAGAGCTCGCATGAAGAATTTTAAGGATGCTTTGGGAGTGTTCGTGAAGCAAGAGTTGAAGCTTGGGATGGAGATCCAAAGTCTAAGTGAGATTGGGCTTAATCAAGAAAAATGGGCCTCAAGATACTCCTATAAACTTAATTCAATATATGGAGGCATGAAGAAGTCAAAATAGACCCAAAATAAATAAGTCAAGCTATTTGGAGTCCAATACTCAAGCATAGGCTACTTATTACATGTTACCTAAGCCCAAATGTTATGTTTGTTATATGGGCTAAGGTTAGACGAATTTTAGGAGTATTTGTTCATTTAAAGAAGTCTTTTAGTAGTTAGAAGTCTTATTTTAAGTTGTCCTTTTAGTTTAGGAGTGCTTATTGGATCCGCTTCATTCTTCCTTTCTTCGAAAAGATTCATCCTCGAATCTTATTCATTGAAATATGAAATGAGAACCTCTTTTCATTCCTTTACTCTTCCATGCTCGTCCACCACTTGAAGCTCAAATGACCATGATTGTTGTGTAATTGGTAACTTCAAATCTATAATAAAAAATTGACTAAGAGAATCATCATTATTAGTTAACAAATTACAAAACTACTTTCCATCTATAGAATTTCCAACACTAATTCGATCGTCTTTTACAATTTCCTTGAAATCATCTTCAATCAATGGCATAGGCTCAACAATTGACTCAATTTCAAATTTAACATCTTTTCTTAGAGTTATTGTATCAACTTTATTATTCATAATATTATTATCATGATTCATGATAGCAATATAGGTGAGATCATCAATGAAAACTTGTTCATCACATGTGGGCACTTTAAGAACTTCATGTTTTGGCTATTTAGGAACTTCTTGTTGGTGCTCCCTTTGTATATTTCTCGTAATGTTTCCATATGTTCATATTTTTGCACTTTAGAAAAGTGTTATTGTCATCTTCTAGAATTTCTCTCCATTTGATCAAGATGCCAATCCAGCTTATCAAATTTCTTCTCCATTCTTTCAAGCTAATATTAAACTTCATTGAAATAAAACTCCAAGCTTTGGAACATCTCTTTTTTTATAGTTTTTGAGTATATTAATAATAAAGTAAAGATAGATATATCAAATTTTAAGACTTAGCTCTAATTCCAAATAATGTGAACCTTAGGAACCTCTGACAAGAGCCAACATGCGGAATTGGAAAAAGATTCTCAAGAAAGCTAAGTCTGATCTTTGATGAACCTTGACCCAAAGATAACTTGTATCTCGAACCTTCATATAAGAATAATGGTTGACACTACATTCAAGAAAGGCATGAAGTGAGTGATAAGTCAAGGCGAACGCCACAAGAGCAGTTCTTGATAAGTTCGAAAAGTTTTGAAAAAGACCAATTAAGAATAATCTCATAATAATTTTATTTCACCAATGGTTAATCCTTGTAACATTCGACTACATGGGGTTTAAATAGATAAAGACAAAACCTAATTTCCTATTTGCATAAAGGAAATAAACTAATTAGGAATAAACTAAAGTATATCCTAAGTAAAAGTTTTCCAAAATAGTAAAATAAGGAACTATGCTTAATTAGGGAATAATAAAAGTCAATTCTAAAAGGATATAATAAGAGACTTCCAAAATAACAAAATAGGAAGCTTGATTGATTTAGTCATTCCTAATCAATCAAGATATGACTAAATCAATTTAGATATATTCCTAAATAACTAAATAAGAGATGCCCATTGTTTTCTCTTCGGTGTAGATGTTCTATTAGGTCAAGGAAGCACTAAAGTGGCACCTCCTAGAGCTTGCTTTTAAGAAAATTTATATGCCCCTTTCCTTCTCAAGCCCAAAGTGCGTGATGGCTTGAATAAACCCATATACAAGCCCAAATGATCATCCAAGGTTTGGCCAAGCTTTAGCTTTGATATTTACTTGTATTTACCCATTATGTAATGCTCTAAATCCACTAATCTTGTATATCCATATCTTCTTTCAGAATTTGATTCCACTAAGGCATATGAGGTTGGAATTGAATTAAATTGCCTAAATTAGGCAAATTGAATTCTTCCAAATAATCTTGTCAAATACAAAATCTCATGCAATTCGTAGGCTTTATTTATGCTTATTTGATCTGCATCACCTATGTTTTCTTTTTATTCGTTTCTTTATGCCCCTTTGTCTAGTATGATGGTTTAATTTTATTTGGGGAGCATAAACATGAATCTTGAGTGAAAGCGCATGGAAGCAGTAATCATAGGTACCGATCCAATACTTGGACGAATGCAAAGAAGGAAAATTAGTTGATCGAGTATTGATATCATTATCAAAATGATCGCGGGATAAATATTCTAGAGAAAAGATGGAACAATGAGAATTGAGGCGCTCTTAAATATTTCAATTTCGGATGTGCATCATTGGGATCTCCATCATTCCTTATTCCTCTACGCACGAGGACTGCTGATGACACAAGGATTGGTGTAAGGAATCACGGGAACGCAATTAATAAGCTTGACCAGTAGCATTTGGGCTTAGCTTGATGATCAAGCAGGATGAGACGTAAATCCATACGTGTAAGGGAGAAATCATATTGTTTTAATTAATCCAAGTATATACAAGTGGGAATGCGAGCGTTTTCATGTCTAGGATGCATATAATAAAGTAATTTGTATATGAGTATTATTAAGTAGGTCCACGTGAATTTCTCCATATTTTTTAGTTAAGCTGGCTCATGAAATTTAGGATTGCAGGAGTTATTGATAGGAAATCACCTCCTTAGCAACCATACACTATAATAACTAACAAGTTATGATACATATGGAATGCAAGAAAATATCCTCCAATCAAGATGATTCCAAAACCCCAAGAATCCTTTAAAAGAAGTTTATAAAACTAATTTCAATTGTTATTGATTAACAATAAAATTAGCACTTGAATCTAATCCCAACGCCAAAAACCAAAAAGATTTGATAAGTAAAGAATTAAAAATAAGATTTTTAGTTAGAGAAGCCACAAAATATAAGAAGTTTGATAAGTTCAAAGTTTAAACAAGAAGTTGATTACAAATGGAGCTTATCTTGGAATGTATAGACAAAGCTAGACATAAAGAAACCCTAGATATGTCTAAACACTTTACATAGCTCCTCACTAACACATAATTAAAAATATAGTTGTTGGATACTTAACTCCCACATTTATAACTCCTAAATAATAACTCTCACACTTAAACATAAGTTAAAAAAGGAAAAAACGAGCCATGGTTTGCTCATGGTCTTTCTCAATCTTAGCACGGATCAAAGTCACCTCCAACTATTGAAAATACTCCTCAACACTTCGCGAACCTTGCGTAAGCCTTTGAAGTAGGTTGTGCAAATCTCTGTAGTAGTGATTCGGCACAAAACTCTTTCACGTGACATTCATCATCGATCGTATTTTACTTAATTAGGCTTTTACCCTCTAGTGAAATCACCACTCACCTTTTATCACTCAATCTCTACACTTTGGTTCTTATAAAGGCTAAAACAATAAATTATCAAACAGCCAAAATTGTAACTATTCAATAACTAACAAATCATATTTAAAACACACATAAGAACACCAAAATAGAAAACTAAACTAGACCTAATGATCAAGATTAAGCTTATACACAATGAAAGACACAAGAACAAAGGTAATAAAAGACTAACTAAGCTTAATAAGTGAAGAAAACAAAAGGCATAAATTTTTTTAAGAACCGGTCATAGGATCAGTCGTAGAGCCGATTGATAACGGTAATTCTTTTTCATTCGTTTTTTCTCAGCTTTTTTCCTTTTCTTTTCATTTTTTAAGGCACTTGACTAAAAAATTATTAAACAAGTAAAAATGTGATTAGAATAATTAATCACAAACAATTATAAAATAGATTTAAATAAGATCACAAGAATGAAACTGATTTATTTTTTTAATTTGAACGAGATTTGGATAGAGAAGAATGACAAAAGAAAATAACAAAAAGAATATGTGAAAATTAAAAATATATGACCTGATTTAGAAGCCAAAGCTATGATACTAAATGATACAAACCTAATTTATATTAGAGGATTAAACCGGTATGCAAGTTTGATTTTATTTCCCAGATCTATCTAGTACCATATCGATTGAAACCTTAGACCCTTCAAGTATATTAAACTATTAAACCTAAGGTATTAAAGGTAGGAGACGCTGCAATTTAGTATGGATTCTAAATTGATAAGTCAGATTTGAACGCCACAAATAATAAATTGCTTGATAAGTTCAAATTAGCTCTAAATAATAACTAAGAATAGAGTATAAACTCACAAAATATATTAATCATGAATCAGTGAACTTGAAAATTTGTACTAGGCTTTTTATAGCCTTTAGAAAATCCTAATTCTAAGCTATTAAGGAATTACAACTCAAATAGGATAGAGATAAACATCCTAACTAAAAAGAGAACTAAAAAAGTTCTAATACTCTTAAAATACTATGTACCCACCCATTAAGAGTAAAAAACCTTAGTTTCTTTAAGTCACACGCATGGACCATTTTTGGTGGAGCTAATTATGCCCAAACTCCCTTATATGCTCTTTTATGCTCATTAAGCCCATATTAGATTCATTCAAATCCAATAAATTGAATATATTAATGAGCCTTGAATTTGAATCTAACTCCTCAAGCCTTGATGTGTCCTTAGCCCAAATATCTTGAATAAGAGCATTGAGAGCTTCTTTTATCTTCTTAGCCTTGGACCTCCATGGATGTGAAGTGGATCTTGAATCTTCCTTGAAGTATGATTTTTTGTTGGACTAGAACTCCTACTGCCAATAGGATTCACATCACTTATGTTGTCATTTTATTCATTTCTTTTATACCACTCTTTTCTAATCTCTATCTAGTTTGATATTTTGCTTTTTATTTGCGAGCATAAACACGAGTGTTGATTGAAAGCGTGTGGAAGCGGCAGGCACAGGCACCGATCCAATGCTTAGACAAAGGCGAAGAAAGAAGATTACTTGATCCAATATTCATACAATTCTCAAAATGATCGCAGATGAATCTTTTGGAGTAAAGCGAGAACAACAAGAATCAAGGCACGCCCCAATATTCCAAGTCTAGATTTGCAGTATTAGAATCTCCATCATTCCTTATTCCTCTAGGCACTAGGACTCATAATGATATAAGGATTGGTATAAGGAGTCATCGGAACAAAATTGACAAGCTTGACCGATGGCATTAGGGCATGATTTGATGATCAAGCACGACAAGCTGTAAATCCTCCAAAGTAAGGGAGAAATCATGTTTCTTTCGATTAATCCAAGCGAGAATGCACGAGTTTTAATGTTTGGGACGCATATAATGAATTAATTTGTGTGGGAGTGTTATTAGGTAGGCCTATGCTAATTATTCCTTATCAGTCAACTTCTCTCTGGTTCTTGTTATTTATTCATATTTTGCTTGTAGTTTCTTCTTCTTATAGAATGAGGGCTTTTGCACTATGAAAATTGTATGCATTCAAATATTTCATACTAGTGAGAATATCATTTCAGTCTCCTACGTTGTAAGAAATCAAGTTATGGGTCTTTTCAAGAGCTTTACAAACTTATGAAGACTCGCGCTAGCAAACCTCGACTTATCGCTCACGTCTTTTCTTTCTTTTATATTCTTTGTCTACTCTTATGTTTAGATCCATTCGATTTGATTCTTATGCTTAGCCACATGGAAGAAAAAAAATAACTTGTGATTTCTTTCCTTATCAAATTTGTGATCCTATCTATATTCTCATTCTATTCATTTCTTTTGTGTGTCTTTTTCTAATCTTTATGTAATATGATAGTTTGGTTTTATTTGGTGAGCATAAACATGAGAATGTTGAGGGAAACATAATGCATTTAACCTTATGATTAGTATGATATACTAATATAGATATAGGATGGTGAGTCTCATGCCATTTAGTATGAGTTACTAAATCAATAATTATAGGCCATTGTGAGACGAGTAAACTGAACATGACATGAATAAATAATGAATCACATGGATGATTTACTTAAGTCATTGATTCATTATTAAGTTATTATGGTGTAACTAATCCTCAGACCTGAGGTGACAGAGTTGTCTCATTAACATGTAATTAGAATTTGCTTATGCTTTAGATATCTGTTCATACCTAGAATGGGTACTTGCAGATAGTGGCTCAAGTTGCATATGCATGGAGGCAGGTGTTCATCAACAAGGAAGCCATTGCCTTGAGTAAACAAGGAGAATATCCTATGCAATCCGATAACATCTTGACTAAGAAATCTTTGGCTAAGGTAATTATGATTAATGAAAAACCATACCATCATACTATAGAGAGATTAGAGAGGCACAAAATAGATGAACAAAATCATTACATAGATAGGATTTCATATCTGATAAGGAAAGAAATCCAAAGTTCTTTATTCTCTTCTATACGGCTAAACATAAGAATCAAATCGAATTGATTTAAACACAAGGGTAAACAAAGAACATAAAAGAAAGGAAACACATGAGCGATAAGTATATGCATGCTAGCATGAGTGTTGATAAGTCCGCAAAATTCTTGAAAGAACCCATAACTTGATCTCCGCAAGGTAGAAAACTGAAATAATATGCTCATTAGCCTTAAGTATTCAGTTGCATATGGTGTTTATATTGTGAAAGCCCTTATTCCATAAGAAGAAGAACTAGAAGCTAAACATTAATAAATGCATAAAGAAAGATGAATAAACTAAAGTCAAATCAGGAACTGGAAAGGAGTTAACTAGTCAACAACTCTTATAAACTAAAGTCAAATCAGGAACTGGAAAGGAGTTAACTAGTCAACAACTCTCATAGTACTAAATTTTAAGAACCAGCTAATGAATACAAGGAGAAATTGGCGTGGGCCTACCTAATAACACTTCGAACCAAATCACTTCATTATATACATCCCAAACATCAAAAGACTTGCATTCCCAATTGTATTACATTAGATTAGTTGAAAACAACATGATTTCTCTCTTACACTAGTGGATTTAAGGCTCTCCCTAGATGATCATCAAGTTAAGCCCTAATGGCACTAGTTAAGTTGGTCAATTGCATTCCTATGATTCTTTATGCTAATCCTTATGTCATCGAGTGTGCTCGTGCCTAGAGGAACAATGAATGATGGAGACCCATTGGTCAAAATCCTGAATTAGAATATTTGGACGTGCCTCGATTCTCGTCATTCTCTATTTCCTTCAAAATATCCATCCATGATCATTTGGAGAATGATATCCATACTTGATCAGACGAATCAAAGGACATCAACGATAAGTCTATACTCAGCAGTGTGAGTGTTGCTAAGTCTGCAAAGTTATTGAAAGAACCCATTACTTAATTTCCCACAAGGAAGAAATTTGAAATATTATGCTCACTAGCCTCAAGTATTCGGTTGCATGTAATTTTTGTAGTGTGAAAGTCCTCATTCCATAAAAAGAAGAACTAGAAGCTAACTATGAATAAATAAATAAATAAATAAAGATGAATAAAATGTAGTCAAATCAAGAACTCGAGAGGAGTTGATTGGTCAACAACTCTCATAGATATAATTTTTAAGAGCCAACATAACGAAACTAAGGGAGAATTTGTATGGCCGTACCTAATAACACTCCGAACTAAATTACTTCATTATATGCATTTGAATCATCAAAATGCTTGTATTCCCGATTGTAACTGAAGTGAAATCAACAACGAGAGAGGAGTTAACTGGTCATAAACTCTCGCAGTCCCAAATTTTATGAGCCAGCTTAACAAAAATAAGGGGAAATTTATGTGGGCCTACCTAATAACACTCCGACCTAAATTACTGCATTATTTGGTCACAAACATCAAAATGCTCGCATTACCACTTGTATTATGCTTGGATTAATTGAAAACAACTTAATTTCTCTATTACGCCTGTGGATTTACGTCTCGTTCTGCTTGATCATCAAGCTAAGCCCCAATGCCACTAGTCAAGCTTGTCAATTACATTGTCATGAGTCCTTATGCCAATCCTTATGTTATTAGGAGTCCTCGTGCCTAGAGGAACAAGGAATGATGGAGATCCCAATGGTGCAAATCCTGAATCAGAATATTTGGGCATGTCTCGTTTCTTAGTGTTCCCTCTTTCCTCCAAAAGATTCGTCCGCAATCATTCGTAGTTTGATATTAATACTCAATCAACTAATTTTCTTTCTTCACATTTGTCTAACCATTGGATAGGTGCCTATGATTGCCACTTCCACGGGCTTTAACTCAACTCTCGTGTTTATGCTCGCTAAATAAAACTAAACCATCATACTGAACATAGATTAGAAAGAGGTAAAGAAGAGAAACAAATGAATGAAAATATAGGTACAATTTCGTATCCAAAAAGGAAAGAAATTGCTAGTTCTTTATTCTCTTCCACGGCTAAGCGTAAGGATCAAATTGAATTGATTTAAACATAAGAGTAGATGAAGAACACAGAAGAAATGAAGTACGTGAGCTATAAGTCTATGTTCGGTAGTTCGAGTCTTCATAAATTTGCAAAGTTCTTAGAAGAACCCATAATTTAATTATCCACAAGGTAGAATACTAAAATAATATGCTCACTAGGCTCAAATATTCGGTTCCATACGGTTTTCATATTGCTAAAGCCCTCATTCCATAAGAAGAAGAAACTAGAAGCTAAATATGAATAAATAAATAAAAGAAGATGAATAAACTTAAGTCAAATCATGAACTAGAGAGGAGTTGACTAGCCAACAACTCTTGTAGGCCCAAATTTTATGAGCCAGCTTAATGGAAAAATGAGAAATTCACGTATGCCTACCTAATAACACTTCGAACAAATTAATTCATTATATGCGTCCCAAGCATAAAAAAGTGTATGATTCCCACTTGGATTTTTAATCGAAAGCAACATGATTTCTCCGTCATGCGCATGGATTTGCCTCTCCTCCTGCTTGATCATCAAGTCATGCTCCAATGCCACTAGTGAAGCTTGTCAATTACGTTTCCATGATTCCTTAATGAAATAAGGAAAAATTTGCATGGGCATATCTAATGATGCTCCAACCAAATTTACTTCATTATATGCCTCTTAAAAATCAAGTTGCACGCTTTCATAATTGTTTTAGTCGAAAGCAACATGATTTCTCCCTTACGCGGGTGGATTTATGTCTCATGTTGCTTGATCACCAAGTCATGACCCCATCCTATCGGTTAAGCTTGTCAATTGCATTTCCATGATTCCAGAACAAAGGATAATTCGCGTCCGCATACCTAATAATACTCCAGCCCAATTAACTTTATATACGCTTGCCAAACATCAAAACACGCTCATTCTCGCTTGGATTAATCAAAAGTAACATGATGCAGATTCTAATTGAATCAGAATAATAAGGAACAACTAGAATCGCAACACGCTCCAATATTCTAATTAGGATTTGCACCATCAGAATCTCCATCATTCTTTATTCCATTTCTTGTTCCTCTATGCATGAGGACTCTGACATATGGAGTGGTGCAAGGAAACATGGAACATAATTTATAAGTTTTACTGGTGGCATAAGGGCGTGACTTGATGATCAAGTAGGACGAGACACAAATCCAAGTGCATAAGGGAGAAATCATGTTGCCTTCAATTAATCCAAGCAAGAATGTGTGTGTATTGATGTTTGGGACATAAATGATGAAATAATTTTGGCTATAGTGTTATTAAGTAGGCCCATGCAAATTTTCCCTTATTTTTGTTATGTTGGCTCATAAGATTTAGGACTGTGAGAGTTGTTAACCAGTCAACTAGATATGAACCTCCATGAATAAGCTTGAGAACCCCTTTTGAATTATGGACGCCCACCACATTAACATGAAAATCCCAAGAACCAATTCGGTTCAACCCCTAAGAAAGATTAGAAAACAGATTGAAAGCCTATGTTCTCATTTGGTTCTTTTTCTTTGTACCACTCTTTCTAATCTCTATCTACTTTGATAATTTGCTTTTTATTTGGAAGCATAAATACGAGTGTTGATTGAAAAGCGTATGGAAGTTGCAGTCATAGGCATCGATCCAATACTTAAGAAATACGTGAAGAAAGAAGACTACTTGATCCAATATTCATATAAATCTCAGAATGATCACGAATGAATCTTTTGGAGTGAAGAGGGAACAACAAGAATCAAGGCATGCCCCAATATTCAGAGTCTAGATTTGTAACATTAGTATCTTCATCATTCCTTATTCCTCTAGGCACTAGACTCATGATGATACAAGGATTCCATAAGGAATCATGGGAACAAAATTGACAAGCTTGACTGGTGGCATTAGGGCGTGACTTGATGATCAAGTAGAATGAGACGTAAATCCTTGAGAGTAAAGGCGAAATCATGTTTTTTTTATCCAATAATGAAATAATTTTGGTCGGACTATTATTAGGTAGGCCCACACGAACCTCCCTTTGGTTTCGTTAAGTTTGCTCATAAAATTTAGGACTACGAGAGTTGTTGAGCAGTCAACTCCTCTCCGGTTCTTGATTTACTTATTCATATTTTGCTTGTAGTTTCTTCTTCTTATGGAATAATGGCTTTCAGACTCTGAAAACTACATGCATCTAGATATTTTAGGCTACTGAGCATATTATTTCAATCTTCTACACTGCAAGAAATCAAGTTAAGGGTTCTTTCAGACTTATGAAGGCTTGCGCTAGCAAACCTGTACTTATCGCTCACGTCTTTTTTTTTTTTGGATTCTTTGTGTACTTTTGTGTTTAAATCAATTTGATTTGATCCTTACACTTAGCCATATGGAAGAGAATAAAGAACATGTGACTTCTTTGCTTTATCAGATTTGTAATCGTACTTATGTTCTCATTCTATTCATTTCTTTTATGCCTCTCTTTTTATTCTTTGTCCACTATGATGGTTTGGTTTTATATGGTGAGCGTACACATGATTATATTAAATGAAAGTGTGGATGCTACAGCCATAACACTAAACCAATGCCTAGACAAATGCAAAGAAAGAAAATTAGTTAATCGAGTATTGATGTCATTCTCTGAATGATCGCGGATGAATCTTTTGAAGGAAAGCGGGAAGGACATGAGTAGAGGCATGCCCAGTTATTCCAATTCACGATTTGCACCACTAGGATCTCCATTATTCTTTGTTCCTCTACGCACGAGTACTCCTGATGACACCAAGATTGGTGTAAGGAATTATGGAACACAATTAACAAGCTTGACCGGTGGCATTTGGCTTAGCTTGATGATCAAGCAGGACGAGACGTAAATCCTTGAGCTTTAGGGAGAAATCATGTTGCTTTTGATTCATCCAAGTGGGAATTAGCATGTTTTGATGTTTGGCAGGCATATAATGAAGTAAATGGGGCCTGAGTGTTATTAGGTATGGTGATGTGAATTTTCCATTATTTTCACTAAGGAATCATAGAAATGCAATCGACAAGCTTGACCAGTGGCATTGAGGTGTAACTTGATGATAAAGCAGCATAAGATCAAATCCACACACATAAGGGAGAAATCATGTTGCTTTGGATTAATACAAGTGGGATTGCATGTGTTTTAATGTCTAGGAGTCATATAATGAAGTAAATTAGGTCGGAGTGTTATTAGGTACGGCCATGCAAATTTCTCCTTATTTTCATCAAGGAATCATGGGTACGTAATTGACAAGCTTCACTAGTGGCATTAGAGCATGACTTGATGATTAAGTAGGACTAGACATAAATCCACGTGCGTGATAGAGAAACCATGTTGCTTTTGATTAATACAAGTAGGAATGATGGCGTTTTGATGTTTGGTAGGCGTTTTGATGTTTGTTATTAGGTACGCTGGCGAATTTCCTTTAATTTTTGTTAAAGAATCATGGGAACACAATTGACAAGCTTGACTAGTGGCATTGGAGTGTGACTTGATGATCAAGCAACCCGAGATGCAAATCCACACGCATAAAGGAGAAATCATGTTGCTTACAACTAATACAAGAGGGAATGCGCATGTTTTGATGTTTTAGAAGTTATATAATGAAGTAAATTGGGCTGAAATGTTACTAGTATGCCCATACGAATTTCTCCTTATTTTTGTTAAAGAATTATGGGAACATAATTGACAAGCTTCACCAGTAGCATTGGAGTGTGACTTGATGATCAAGCATGACTAGATGCAAATCACTCGCATGATGGAGAAATTATGTTGCTTTTGATTAATCCAAGCAAGAATGTGTATATTTTGATGTTCGAGACACATATAATGAAGTAATTTGGGCCACAGTGTTATTAGATAGGCCTATGCAAATTATCCCTTATTTTCGTTAAGCTAGCTCATAAAATTTGGGACTATGAGAGTTGTTGGCCAGTTAACTCCTCTCTGGTTCTTGATTTGACTTTAGTTTATTCATCTTTCTTTATTCATTTATTCATATTTAGCTTCTAATTTCTTCTTCTTATGTAATGAGCGCTTTCACACTATAAAAACTGTATGCAGTTGAATACTTGAGGCTAATGAGCATAATATTTTAATTTTTTATCTTGTGGCAAATCAAGTTATAGGTTCTTTCAAGAACTTTGTAGACTTATCAATACTCGCACTAGCGAGTATAGATTTATTGCTCATGTCCATGCACGCATTTTGATATTTGCGAGACATATAATGAAGTAAATTGGGTTCGAGTGTGATTAGTTACGGCCACACGAATTTTCCCTCATTTTCATTAAGGAATCGTGGCAAAGTAATTGATAAGCTTCACCGGTGTTATTGGACCATGACTTGGTGATCAAGTAGGACGAGAGGCAAATCCACGCCCGTGATGGAGAAATCATATTGCTTTTGATTAATCCAAGAAGGAAAGTGTAATTTCGATATTTAGAACACATATGATGAAGTACTTTGGCCGGAGTATTATTAGGTAGACCCACGTGAATTTCTCTTTTTTTTATTATGTTGGCTCATAAAAATTTAGGACTACTAGAGTTGTTGGCCAGTAAACTCCTCTCTAGTTCTTTATTTGACTTTTGTTTATTCATCTTACTTTATTTATTTATTCATATTTAGCTTCTAGTTTCCTCTTCTTATGGACTGAGGGCTTGCGCACTATGAAAACCGCATGCAACCGAATATTTTGGGCTAGTGAGTATATTATTTCAGTTTTTTACCTTGTAGAAAATTAAGTTTTAGTTTCTTTTAAGAATTTTGCGGACTTATGAAGACTCAAACTAGCGAAACTAGACTTATCGCCACTGGGGTAATCACTGGAACAGTTTTACTAATGAGTGGCATTTCTCACATTCCATAAGGAAGCTTATGCTACAGAGTCTAGAGATAGATTCAAAAGCAACTTTCTTATTTATGTATATTAGTCTTTAGTTTTATTATTTAACAAATTATTCTATATAAATGCAAGCATTTCATAAACAGGCATGCCCATGCAACACACATAATACACCTAAGTCTAGCCCACTTTAGTTAAACCCAGCCCATATTAAAATAGTTAGCCTAATTTCCTAATCAATTATGTATAAGGCCCACCTAGTCTAGCCCAATTACCAATTATGCTCTTGAATTCCAGCCTTTAAGCCTAATGGACTACTTGTTATGAGAAGACCCATTCATTATGATCTTAACCCTAACTAAGTTTAAGCCCTAATTAAACATGCCAAAGCCCGCTAAGTTTACGTGGATTTTAGGGTTTTAAGCCTAGTTAAAATGGATTAGCCTATTAGACTATTAGATTCATGTTAGATCAGTTTTTAATCCTAAGTCTATGCCGCCCATTTTAATTAATCAGTCACATAATCATGTATTCAATTAACATACATAAATAAAAATGAACAAAATAAAGCTGAAAGTAAATCCTAATTATTACACCCGCTTACAACTACGATTGCAAAAATGAAAAGATGTAAAACTATACAAAAGCTGAAAGTACATAAAAAAAGGCCAAAGAAATCCAAAGTTTAGTGTCTAGCTTGAACAACCGATTAGCTCAACGTATAGCCAATTGGCTCTACCTTGAGTCGATCGGCTCTAGGGTTCCTAAGCTAATTTTCTTCATTTATTAGTGTAATTTTGCATCCTAGAGCTGAAATTCACATGCATGAATAGTAAAATTGATTAAAATGAGAGAAAATAGGATAAAAATATTAAAATAAAAGTAACAGAAATCGATTAAACGATCAAAATCCTAAATTACTAAAAAATCCTAAATACTATAAACTAACAGAATGCAAATCAGAACAAAATAATCATGTTTAACAAGTTCAATTACCTAATCATCATGACAAATAAATATAAATATTGATCCTATAACATGTTTCTAATTAGATCTAAAAACCCTAATTGGCAAAATGTTAGATCTCAAAATCCTAAGTTCTTATAATTAGAATCAAACCCTATTAACATGCATATTCATTAAAAAGCACCTAATTTAATCGTACTTATCATAGATTCATAAACCTAATAATACTTCTAAGATCAAATAATAAAAGAAAAAAGAAGAATGAAGGAACCGGTTTTATAATGAATGTGGATGTATGGTTAAAAGAACTCTCAGGTTGTCACCATAGATGTTAGATCTGCGAGTCTTAGGCGATGAGGATGTAGTTGAATCAAAGACCAGGTAGGAATCCAGTGTTAGATCGGGCTTTGAGAAATCTTTTATCGATTAAAAAAGGTTTCCAAAAATTCTCTTTCTTCAGTAGTTTGTTTCCTAAAATGGTTCTTTCTTCAATGGCTTAGATCTTCTAACGACTAATAAGAACAACAATATTTTTTCTTTTTTCTCTCTCTATATTTGCTCTATGTTCTTTCTTTCTCAGTGTCTCTCAAGTCTAAATCTCACTTACAGCTGATTTTCAATTCTTTATCCCCCCTCCAAAACCCTAAACACCTCTTTCTATTTGTAACGTTAAGATTTTAAGAGAAACCTTAAATCATGCGATAGAACTTTAAGAATGTCGATAAATATCTCATTTTTTATTTAAATTTTAAATAATAATCGATGAAACAATGATTATCATTAATGAAACATTATAGAATCGATATCTAAATGCAAAATTGTCATAAAAAATGATGTCGGAGTGTCAAAATCTCAATTGATTCTATTAAGAGCATAATGGCTCTATAGAGGAAGTTTTGAAAAAGTTCAATTAAGTCCCTGCATTTGTAAAAACTGCCATCGGATTTGCCTGTCGTTCATCTCTTAATTCCCAAGAAAGTAGTAGCTTTAATTATAGGGTTTTTCATTTTTTCCCTCGATATCTAGATCTAGAAAAGAGTGTTAACAATTGCCCCTATTTGTCACAATTTATAAGCATACAAATGCATTAAGTAAATAGAGACAAATCGTAGACATCAAGGATATAGCAAAAGGATACGTGAGTTATGGAAGCTACGCCTCGTAAGCTCGATCTTCAATTGCTGATTCATTGTGGGGCCATGCCCATTTGAGTTGAGGACTTCGTCTGCTTGGACTCGAGGATTTTGCCTACTTGGATTGAGGGCTTCACCTGCTTAGATTGAGGGCTTTGCCTACTTGGATTGAGGACCTCACCTCCTTTTTGGGAACTATGTCTGTTGCAATTGGGATCCACGCCCATAAAATTGGAAACTACACCCGTTGAATTGGTGATTGCAGAGACTTCCCTCTAGCTATTTTCCATTTTAGGAAATGATTTGCCACTTCGGGTTAATTTGGTAATTTTCTCTTTTTGGGTACTTGGGTTGAGATTTCCCACCTCTGGGCGTAATTTGACTTATTTTGATGCTTTTCAAAAACTATACTTGTATTTGGCCCATCTAGGGACTAAAATATAATTTTGCTAGGTCAGGGACCAAACTTGTAATTTTCCTAAAAATTTCCCTTCAAGATATCAACTAGGTTTCTAAATGTCTTTTACGGAATTGAACCAACTTTTTGGACTAAAACTTGATTTTGACAGGTTAGAAACCTAAATTACATTTTTACCCTTCTCTTAGGACATATATATAAGCTTATCCACTCTTCTTTCTTCACCTTATCCATTTCTTTCACTTTTCTCTTTAAAGCTCTTTATTCTATTTCTTTGATTTCTCACTCAATTCTTAATCGATTTTTGAAAAATCAGTCTCTAAATGGCAAGTTCATCTTCTAGATTCACTGGATGCACCCCAATCGCACCACATATTAGGCGTTTATCACCCTGATTTTCTACTAAAATGACCTTGGGCTTGTGAAAAGAGAGGAGATTTCTTTTCTAGCTAAATTGAGCACATATCACGCTTATAGAGCTATCAGAGATATAATTTCTTAGCTTAAACTTCGTTCTCTATGATTTAGAAACTTGATATGCATGTTATTTACTCAAAATACTTGAGAAATTGCAAAAAATTAAAGAAAATTTTGAAACCCTAGCCTCAACAGCCGATCAGCACTATGTAGTGCTGATTAGCACTGTGTAGTGCCGATTTGGTTGTACACAGTACAAATCGGCTGTACAAAGGCCGAAAGAAGGTGTTTAGGGCTTTTTATGAAAACTAACATCAAAAAGACGTATACATACCTCTTTGAAGCCTTTATGTATGCCTGTGATGTTTAAATACCTATTCTTTTCCTTCCAAGGTGATGTGGTGCTGATTCAGTTCGCTAGAAACTTCTACGGTGTGTGTGAGTGGTTTGATGAGCTACCTAGCTTAGTTTAGGCTAGAATTAAGGACACCGACTTTCATTAGTTTGTGGCCACGCTTCCCTCGGTTACTATAAGAGTTTATCATACTTTAGTCTATACATTGCTCGATAGGTGGATTGATATGACACAACTTTCATACTACAGTTGGTGAGTTCACTCTCTCTACCTTTTTTTCTCTGCTATCATTGGCATTGATTTCTCTAGCACGCTTGTGCCTTTAAATCATGCAATTCACCATCAATGTTCCGATGCTCGAGAGCGGTTCCTTATCGACTCACTTAGGTTCTTACCAACATTTAAGAATGAAAGATGCATGGCTTACCAGTGAATCCCTCTCCACTACTGGGGCTTCATTCCTTAAAATGCTCAGAAAATTGACCAGATGGCCTGAGCTTTTTTGGTGAACCTTTTTGGTACGACCATATTTAACGACTCAGGGAACTCACTAAACTTTCATTATATGGATCCTCTGCAGGACCTGGACTAGGTCTCTTCTTACGATTAGGGATCTACGGCTCTTGCATATCTTTATCATCATATGGACATCATTGTCCGCAGTAGTAAGAGGATTTGTGGCTTATAGCATGCAATCCATATAAGTTGCTTTGACTTCTTTTCTTTAGTTCCTTTCTTTTATATAAATATCATGCATGCTGACATTTTGTTTTGTAGGTTTGGGCCTTAGAGATTGGCCTAGTGTTGTGCTCATAGCCTATATGTACTTCAAAGGCTTTCCCCCACTTGAGCCATTTGGGTTCGAGCAGAACCATCGCACTAGAGTGGTCACATGTCCACATGCACTGCATGTGGATCAACAACCTGACCTGAGACATGGTAAATACAATTCATTAGTCATATTCATGTTGTATTTTTATTGTTACTTACTTTTTCTAGATTACAGATTCTTAGTGATTGGTTGTGAGAGTGCAGCCAATGGGAGCCTTATATACTATCCGCGACTGACCTCGAGCATAGGTGGGTACTATTGGTAGGGCTTGTCTATCGGGCTTGGTATCTCGGCAAGAGGATTTATAGCTAGGAGGTGAGGTCCCAACAGACATCGAGTCCCTTTATCTCCTATGCTCTCCAAGTTCTAAGCGCGGACCTTGCTGGAAAGGAGCTAGCGAAGTGATTGAATGGGTATGACGAGCTCGAAGACTTCACCATATGATCGCAGCTGACGAATTACACCTCGTTCATCCTGCAGTTTCTAAGGACTTTACCTTTTCGCGATGATGCCATTGTTCAAGTATTTTCTCATATTCACTTTGAGTTCCCTCTTTTTTTGTCGTGTACTATTCTTTTATTAATTTATTTATAGCTTGTCCTCTAGCCTCTTGTTGCTCTTGAGCCAATTGAGGGATAGTTCTCTCGATGCTGCAGGCCTTCTCACATTGCAGGCTCATCTACCGGTGTGACTTTCGAGGCTTCTCCTATGGCTGTGTCTGATGTGGTTCTGGGGATTTTCTCATTCCCTTCTAATCTGATGGTCTCATATTGAAGCCTATTTGTTATGGTGAAGCACCGACTCGCTATGGATCAGTATTTCCCTTCGAAGTTCATTACGAGCACCTGCACCCGTGTAAGCTTATTCTTTGCTTCTATGTTCTGACCTTGCAGTTTTTTCCAGAAAGGGTTAGTGACATATATACAAATATAGGTTCAGAGGGATCAGTTCGAGCACATATGTCGACTGGTTGAGCTTGCAAGGAGACAGTTCTTCCTCCTTGGCAAGGTTAGAAGTCCCATCGGGAGGCCATATAGCCAAATCTCTTCTCTTCTTTTTTGCCTTAACTTTTACCTAAGCCATCCTTTTGGATTGTTAACTTAGCAGACTTTATTTTTTACCTTGGCGGCCCTTTTAGGTTTTCAACTTAGCTTTCTCTTTTTTCCTTTCTTTTTTTTCCTTTTTTCTTTTCTTCTTTTTGTAGATTTGACTATAGGAGAAACTTCAGACTTTACCCGATATAAGAGGACTCAAGAATTAGCTGCTTTATCTAAGGATGCATATGCAAAAGCAAATAAAAAATTTTGCTTCTTTTCAGATTTCATTTATTTTGCTTAGAACTTTTAGTTTTGCTTTTCTTTCAATTAACGTGTAAAGTGGTGAACAGACATATATACGTTTAATACCAATTCTAGATAATTTTATTCATTTAGTAAAAGCCCAGATGGGTACATTTTGATTTCTCATGATATAACCCCTATCATCAGCCAATTTTTTCAGATTTTCTAACTTATTATTTTCTTTCTTTTGCCCTAACTTTTGCCTGACCAGCGTTTTAAGGTTTTCCAATCATGAGGCTACTTTTTCTATTATTCTTTTTTTATTTTTTTATTAATTTTTTTGTATATGGTATTCCTTGAGATGATCTATATTGATTGGCTCAATGAACTCATTCCCCTTTAAGTCTAAGATCTTAGTAGCGCCTCTTGGTAGAATCTTTTTTACAAAGTACGGGTCTTCCCAGTTCTGCCTGAACTTCTCTCTCGGGTCAAATGTAGTAGGTCTTGTATGCTTTAATACTAGATTACTAGCTCTAATCTTTCCTAGCCTTACTTTCTTGTTGAATACCCTGGCTATCCTTTCTAGTACAACTGCATGTGGTATAGGGCTTTCATCCTTTTCTTGTCAACCAAATCCAATTGCTGGCATCTTTGCTCAACCCACTGGTATTCTGGTATTTTAGCCTCCAATACAACTCTCAAAGATTTCAACTCTAACTAAACTAGTAAAACTGCCTCAGTCTTGTAAACCATAGAGTATGGCGTTTGCCTAGTCAATGTTCGCTTAGTTGTTTGATATCCCCAAAGTATAAAAGGTAATCAAAGCGACCAATCCTTATAAACCCACACCATCTTCGAAAGTATTTTCTTTAGATTCTTGTTGGTTGCTTCTACTGCTCATTTCACTTGAGGTCTACACAAAGAAGATATGTGATGCTCGATCTTGTATTCCGCTAGCAGGTGTGCTATCTCACCCATGAACTATACCCCGTTATCTGTTACAACATTATAGGGGACCCCGTATCTTCATATCAGGTTCGATTCTATAAATTTGGCCATCTACTTTGCCCCTACGATAGTGAATGACTCAGCTTCGACCCATTTTGAGAAGTAGTTGATTACTATGACTATAAACCTATGACCATTCGAAGGAGGCTTCATTTCTCTGATGATGTCGATCCTCCAAGCTGTAAAAGGCTAAGGAGACGTCAAGTTGTGCATCTCAGTTGGAGGCACATGACTCAAGTCACTGTACAACTAGCATTCACAAAATTTCCTCACTAGCGCTATGCAATCCTTCTCCATGGTTAACTAGTAATAGCATTGTCGCATGATCTTCTTAGTTAATACTATGTCATTCATGTGAGGCCTGCATACTCCTTTGTGTATTTCATCCATCACTACTTGAGCTTCCGTTTTAGTCAAACATTGAAGTTGTACACTTGACACCATTCTCCTATACAAGACTCCCTTGTGGCTGATTAGTTCCTAGCTCGGATCTGCAGTGCGTACCTTTCTTTGGTTGTCGCTTCTTTCGGAGACTCCCTACTTTCTATGAAATTCTTCATATCATAGAACCATGGCTTCTCTTATAGTCCCATATGAACTTACATTACTTGATCCCCTTGATAATAAGGCATACTTGATTTCACGATCACTAGAGGCTTCATTGATAGCTGATAGGTATTGACCTACATATACAATAGAGTAGCTAGCGCATCTACCATCTGATCTTTGTATCGAGGCAAGTGTACAAAGGAACAGCTGGAGAAGTTCCATAATAAAGTCTTGAGATAGTTAACGTACAGCTTCAACCTCTCTTCTTTTACTTCCTATTCCTCAAGGACTTGTTGGATTACCAACATGGAATCTCCGTAGATTATCAAATCCTTAGCTCTGCTACCATGGCTACTTCTAATCCAAATAAATATGCTTCATACTCTACCATGTTATTAGTTACTTTAAAGTCCAATGTCTTGGCCATTGGCAGCGTCTCCCCTTCTAGAACTACTCTGTTCATAGCTCCATGGAAATACATTTTCCATTCCTAGATCTTAATTGCCCCCAGATTCTCATTAGAAAAATTTAGATCTCAAGGGTCATATCCTTCAATTCCGTTTTAGGCTAGAAACTCAGCTACAACTCTACCTTTGACTACCTTCTCAAGGATGTACTCAATATTGAACTCTGTTAGGAGCACCAACCATCTAGCCAAATTTCCTATAAGAGATGGAGTCTCAAAAAAGTACTTCAGAGGGTCTATTTTTGAAATTGCTTGCACCTTATAAGATTGAAAGTAGCGCCTCAACTTTCTGGTAGCCCATATCATGGCTAGGCATGTCTTTTCCACAAGGTTATACTTTGACTCATAAGGGAGCAACTTTTAATTGAGATAATAAACTGCATGCTCCATGTTATTAGGCCCGTTGTGCTACCATCGTCCCCACAGCTTCCTATTCCAAAACTAAGTAAAGGATCAACGGCTTGCCATCCTTTGGCAGCTTGGAAAAACTTGATGTGTGCTTCTTGTGTTAGCTACAATCTAAGGCGGTGTACCTATCGATGCAGTCTAGCACTAACGGCGAGTATCAAGGTCGTATTCCTCGGGAAAGTGAAAGCCTAGAGTTACTCTTTTGTTCTTTGTTATATTAATGTAAAATGAGTGATGAATAATTTCTAAACTAACTAATAGCTACAAGCTAAATTCTAAGGGAGATGCAGGAGTAATTGATAAATAAAATAACCAAGACAAGAAAGCAAACCCAAAGGGAACCTAAACTAGTTGGCAATCAAACAAAAGATAAAGGATTAATGAGTCTAATTATGCTACCCGTGGACGAATTCTTAACCGAATTCTTAATCGAATTCGGTTTCTTGAGATAACCGAATTCCTAAACCTAATAACCTAAAGTTGGAATCTCTTCCTAACGATTGATTCTTAAATTAGCATTAAGCTTTAATCCGCCTCTATTAAGCTTTGTTAATTCTTAATCTGGCTAGTTAATTATCCTTATCTCTAAGCGATTATTAACCAGTTCTTGCTATTCAAAATTTCAATTGCCAAATGGACTTTTCAATCACACAAAGCAATCTAAACACACAATTCACAACGTCTCATGAATAATGCATTATCTTATTAATACTTAAAGCAAGAAGAATACAAAACTAACCCAAACAATCCAACAATATAATACTAAGCCAACACAGTAAAGAAATCCCAATGGATTTAATCAATCTAGCTAATCATGTTCATTATCAAAATCTATAAGAATATAATTACAACAAAGAGTAAAGGTAGAGAAACCTGATTACACCTTGGATGAGAGTAAACAGCCCCAATTCCTCTTGCTCGAATTGAATTGATTCTTGTTCCTCTTGCTCGATTTGAAAACCAATCAACGAACCTCGCCCAATCTTCAATCTTTTGAGGGAATCCGATTGAAACCTTGATCCAAGTCTCATTTTCCCTTGGTTCCAGCTCAGAAAACCCTTAGAGAGAGAAATATTAGGGTTTTGGGACGTTCTCCCCCGCTCCTTTCTCTTTCCTCTTTTCTTTCTTTTAATTAATTCCCCCTGTCGCCGCCAACACGGCCGTGTTGATGCCCGTGTTCCCAACACGGGCTGGTGTTTATTCCCATGTTACTCTTTGTGGCCGTGCTCCCTAAAAACTTCTTTTTCTTTGATGTTTGATGCAACCAACACGGCCGTGTTGGTGCCCGTGTTGGGAACACGGCCATGTTCAGCTTCCTCATGCACATACTTAGCTTGTTTCGGCAGCTTCGGCATCCAATTATGCTCCAATTCTTCCCTTTATCATTCTTTGACTTCTTTTGGACCTAATGCACACAAACAGATCCATAGGGTGAGTGTTGGGACCAATTCACATCCAAATATCCATAAAATCATTCTTAAAAACCTCATTTAGATGTGTGTATTTTACGCACATCAAGTACTTATGGATTCTTCATATATTTCTTGATTCTATCGAAGGCCTTCTGACACTATTCATCCTATACAACGGGCTGATGCTTCCTTAAAAGTTTGAAGATAGGATCATAGACTATTGTGAGCTTCGAAAAGAACCGACTAATTTATTATAGACGTTCTAGGAAACCTTTGACTTCTTTCTCCATCTTTGGTGCTGGCATCTCTTGAATGGCTTTAACCTTGTTCAGGTTGATCTCTATACCCCTTTGACTCACTATGTGCCTTAACAATTTTCCTGATGTAACTTCGAACATGCTCTTCTTCTGGTTGAGTCTTAGGTTATACCTTTCTACTTATCCTAAAAACTTATCAAGAGCCTGAAAATGCCCTTCCCTTGTTTCACACTTTGCCATCATATCATCAACATACACTTCCACCTTCTTAAGCATCATGTCGTGAAATAAGGTAGTGGCTGCTTTTTAATAAGTTGCCCTTGCGTTCTTTAGTCCAAAAGGCATAACCTTATAGTAGTATATCCCCTACTTGCTGATGAACGATGTCTTCAGCTTGTCCACTACTGCCATCATGATCTAGTTATATCCGGAGAACCTATCCGTAAAGGAGTACATCGCATTCGAAGCAGCACTGTCGATTAATACATCTATGTGGGGAAGAAGAAAGTCATCCTTTGGGCATTCCTTATTCAAGTCCCAGTAATCTATACACATTCGAACCTTACCATCCTTCTTTTGGACTGGAACTATGTTAGCCAACCATAGTGGGGTAGTAAACTACATCGAGAAAATTGGCCTTAACTTGCTTAGCAACCTCGTCTTGTATCTTCTCTGCCTATTCTAGCCTTAGTCTTCTCATCTTCTGCTTGACTAGCTTGATGTGTGGATGAGTTGGGATATGATGCTCTGCTATTTTCTTGTCTAGACCTGGCATACCGTTTTTATTTTTTCTATTATTTTCTCAAATTTTCTTCTCTTCTTAAGAGTTATATCATGAGCTATCATAATATTCCATAGATTTGCATATGTGCATGTAAGAGGTGGTGTACTTGTGAGTATGAGAAAATAACACCGAGAGAAAGATATATTTTCTAGTATGAGAAAACTACACGATAACAGGACTATATTTGTTAATATGGGAAAACAACATTGTAAGAAAGGTATATTAGTGAGTATGAGAAAAGAACTTTATAAGGGTGGTATATCATAAAATAAGGAAACAACCCCGTAAGAGGTTTATATTTGTAAGTATGAGAAAACAATTCCATAAAATATGAAATATTTTTTAGTATTAGGAAACAACCCCGTAAAAGGTGATATATTTGGTAAGTATTAGAAAACAACCCCAAAAGATGGGTATATCTGTAGATATGAGATAGCAACCCCGTAAGAGAGATATTTTTTAGTATGAAAAAACACACTTGTAAGAGGTGGTATACTTGTGATTATGAGAAAATAACGCCGAGGAAGGGGTATATTTTTTAGTATGAGAAAACAACATATATTTTCTCGTATGAGAAAATAACATATATTTTTTAGTACAACAAAACAACACAATAAGAGGGCTATATTTATTAATATGAGAAACAACATTGTAAAAAAAGGTATATTAGTGAGTATGAAAAAAATACCCCATAGGAGTGGTATATTATTAAAATAAGGAAACAACCCCGTAAGATGGTTATGTTTGTGACTATGAGAAAGCAACCCATAAAAGTGATATATTTTTAAGTATTAGGAAACAACCCCGTAAAAAGTGATATATTTGATGAGTATTAGGAAACAACCCCAAAAGAGGGGCATATTTATAGATATGAGAAAGCAACCTCGTAAAGGAGGTATAATTTTTAGTATGAGAAAACATACCTGTAAGAGGTGGTATACTTGTGAGTATGAGAAAACAACATCGTAAGAGTTATGTTTTTTAGTATGCAAAAATAACCTGGTGAGAGGGGTATATTTGTGAGTATGAAAAATGAACCCAGTAGAAGGGTATATTTGTAAACAACTCAGTAAGAGCGGTATATTTTTTAGTATGAGAAATAGACCCCATAAGAGCTGGTACATTCATGAGTATAAGAAAACAACCCCGTAGGAGAGGTATGTTTGTAAATATGAGAAAACAACCCTGTAAGAGGGGTATATTTGTAAGTATGAGAAAACAACCCTGTACGAGGGCTATGTTTATTAGTGTGACAAAATAACATAATATGAGTGGTATATTTATGAGTATAAAAAAAAATCTCGTATGGGAAGTATATTTATGAATATGAGAAAACAACCCCGTAAGAGGTTATATTTGTAAGTATGAGAAAACAACCCTATAAGCGGATTATATTTATGAGTATTAAAAAATAACCCCGTAAGAGGGGTATATTTATGAGTATGAAAAAACAACCTCGCAAAAAGTAATATATCTGTGAGTATTAAAAAGCAACTATGTAATAGGTTCATATTTGTAAATATGAGAAAAGAACATCGTAAGAGCTTTACATTTCGAAATATGAGAAAGCAACCCCATAAGAGGTATATTTTTTAGTATGAGAAAACACATCTATAAGATGTCGTACACTTGTGAGTATGAGAGAACAATATCGTAAGAGGGGCATATTTTTTTAGTATGAGAAAACAAAACAATAAGAGAGTTATATTTGTTAATATGAGAAAACAACATTATAAGAGAGATATATTTGTGAGTATGAGAAAAGAACTTCATAGAAATGGTATATTATAAAAATGAGAAAAAACCCCGTACGAGGGTTGTTTTTGTGAGTATGAGAAAAAGCAACCCCATAAAAAGTGATATATTTCTTAGTATTAGGAAACAACCTCTTAAGAAGTGATATATTTGGTGAGTATAAGGAAACAACCCCGAAATAGGGGTATTTATAAATATGAGAAAGCAACCTCATAAGAGAGATATATTTTTTAGTATGAGAAAACACACATGTAAGAGGTGGTATACTTGTGAGTATGAGAAAATCACGTTGTTGGAGGGGTATATTTTTAGTACGAGAAAACAATACAATAAGAGGGTTATATTTATTAATATGAGAGAAAAACGTTATAAGAGAGGTATATTTGTGAGTATGAGAAAAGAACCCTATAGGAATGGTATATTATACAAATGAGGAAACAACCTTATAAGATGGTTATATTTGTAAGTATGAGAAAACAACCCCATCAAAAGTGATATATTTTTTAGTATTAGGAAACAATCCCGTAAAAGGTGATATATTTAATGAGTATTAGGAAAGAACACTGAAAGAGAGGTATATTTATAAATATGAGAAAGCGACCCTGTAAGAGAGCTATATTTCTTAGTATGAGAAAATATACATAATAGAGGTGGTGTACTTATAAGTATGAGAAAATAACGCCGAGAGAAGGGTACTTTTTTTAGTATGAGAAAACAACAAAATAAAAGGACTATATTTGTTAATATGAAAAAACAACATTGTAAGAGATGTATATTAATAAGTATGAGAAAAGAACCCCATACGAGTTGTATATTATAAAAATGAGAAAATAACCCCGTAAAAGGGTTATATTTGTAAGTATGAGAAAATAACTCCATAAAAATCATATTTTTTGGTATTAGGAAACAACCCCATAAAAAATGATATATTTAGTGAGTATTAGGAAACAACCCTGAAAAAGAGGTATATTTATAAATATGAGAAAGCAGTCCCATAAGAGAGGTATATTTTTTTAGTATGAGAAAACACACTTGTAAGAGGAGGTATACTTGTGAGTATGAGAAAACAATATTGTAAGAGGATTATATTTTTAATATACGTAAACAACCTGGTGAAAAGGGTATATTTGTGAGTATAAGAGATGAACCTAATAGAGGAGTATATTTATGAACAATCCAGTAAGAGCAGTATATTTTTAGTATGAGAAATAAACTCCGTAAGAGCTGGTACATTCATGAGTATGAGAAAACAACCCCATAGGAGAGATATATTTATAAATATGAGAAAATAACCTTGTAAGATAGGTATATCTGTGAGTATGAGAAAACAACCTCGTAAGAGGGGTATATTTCTTAGTGTGAGAAAACAACATCGTTAAAGGGCTATGTTTATTAATATGACGAAATAACACAGTATGAGTGGTATATTTATGAATATGAAAAGCAACTCTGTAGGAGAGGTACATTTATAAATATGAGAGAGGGACCCCATAAGAGGGGTATATTTATGAGTATAGGAAAACAACCCTATAAGAGGGGTATATTTATGAATAATAAAAGATAACCGCATTAGAGTGTTATATTTGTGAGTTTGAGAAAATAATCCCGTAAAAAGTGATATGTTTGTGACTAATAGGAAACAACCCTCTAAAATGGCTATATTTATAAATATGAGAAAACAACTCTGTAGGAAGGGTATAATTGAAAATATGAGAAAGCAACCCCATAAGAGAGGTATATTTTTTAGTATGACAAAACACATTTGTAAAAGGTAGTGTACCTCTGTGTATGAGAGAACAACACAATAAGAGGGTTATTATTTTTAATATGTGAGAACAACATTATTCCCTACAAACATAATAGTTCATATACAAACATTCGGAATAACATATATAGTTCAGTTAAGTCTAGCCTACTTTTATTAAGTCCAGCTCATGTTATGATTTATTAATCTAACTTACTAGTTAATTATGTACAAGATCCTCCTAAATTATGTCTTACCAATCCTTTAATATTATATGGACTACTTATCATGATAAGGCCCAATTATGCAAACCTAAATCTAATACGGCCCAACTGACCTAACTAAACCATGATAAAACTCATTAGGTCTATATTAGTTTTAGAATTTAAGCCCAATTACCATTGATTAGCCTAATGAATGTTGGGTTTAATTTTAACCTAAAGTCTATATTTTATTTTAATTAAGCAGTCATGTTATAGCTTTTTAACATGCATTAAACCAAAAGCAAACAAAACTAAAGTGTAGAAAGTAAATCTAACTTTTACAATCCAGCCTATAACTAAAAGAGATAAATAAAAGGCCTAAAACTAAATAGAGTACATGAAGAACTCAAGAAATACATCAAAAATTCATAAAAATCCAAAAATTAGGGCTAAGGTGAGCTGAGCTAATTGGCTGTGGGCGTAGAATTGATTAACTCAACATAGAGCCAATTGGCTCTATACTGAGCCGATCAACTCTCGAGCTTCTCTAGGCAGATTTCTGTAGTTCCTTTGCTATTCCCATGTCCTAGAGCTAATTTCATATGCACAGAAGGTTAAGAAATTAATTAGAACATGAACAAGACAAGAAAAAAGATATAAGTAACATCATATTAAACTAGAAACCCTAAAAGAAGTCATGAAAACCCTAATAATCTGAACATGTAGTAGACAAACATGGCAGAAAGTACAAATCCAATCATATAATCCTAATTGTTTGACTAATCAGATTCAAAATCTAAAGGCAGACATATTATCATATTCAAATCCTAATGTATTCTTACTATCAAATTGAAAACCTAATAAATTCAATGACATTTTAATCTATAAGAAATCCTAATCTAATCACATCAACCATAGAAAATAAGAAACAAAGGAAACCCTAATCATGTTTCTAAAAAAAAACAAAAGAACAGAAAATCTAGTTTGATAGGAGAGATGTGGATGATGATATATGTAGAGGAACCATCAAGATGTCCCATAGTCAATCATTTGTGAGTCTCAAAGGACGATGATGCAGTTGAATCGAAGATTGATTGGAAATTCAGTGTTAGATGAGGTGTTGAAAAAGCTTCTATAGTTCACAAAAATTTCCAAATCTAGGGTTCTTTCTTAGTGACATTGCTCTTCAGTTACAAAAAAACACTTTCTGCTTCAAATGAACATCAATTGGCAATCACAGTAGCTTCTAATCGATATCCCTCTTCTCTTTAACTCTAGGTCATCACTTTCTATTTATATAAGTAGGTTTTTTAAGGAATCCTAGGGGAGCAGATAGACGTCAATCACATGTAAAACTCTTTATAAAGAATCAATTTTCCTTTATTAGATAATTATTTACCCATATCCAGTAATTAAATCAAACCTTTCAAACTCAAATAAATATCATTAAAATCTATCAATTATAGTTAAATATCTTTTAGAAAATCATTTACACGTAAAAGTACCAAAAATGGACATCAAACCAAGAAAAACACAAATTAGGATTGTGTAGAGCCGATTAGCTCTATGCAGAGCTTATTAGCTCTAAATAGTGGGAAGTTTGTGAAACATATACAATTTAGTCCCTAAACTTGCGAATTCATTGTTTTGACCCTCAAACTTCATTTGTCTTAATAATTAACTCTAAATTTATTTAAAAAAAGGTTATCTTGGTTGGATTAACCTCAATCTTAACCTTGAATTTGCTTGGCCTTCGTCTCCCGAGACCCGAGAAACAATAACTTTCATGATAGGGTTTGTCGTAATTCCCTTGATATCTAGATCCAGAAAATCGCCCCTAGTTTGTCGAAATTTTATAAGCATGTAATGCGTTTAAATAAATTGAGACAAATTATAAATATCAAGGATAGTGAAAGGCTATCTTTGTGAGCTATAGAAGTTAAGCTCGAACTTTGATTATTGATTTAATGTGGGGACCATGCTAGTTTGAATCTTTTAAGACTCCGTCTACTTGGCCTGCTAAGAGACTAAGTGTAATTTTGATGGGTCAGGAACCAAATTTGTAATTTCTCCCAAAAACTTCCACCTCAGGACGCCAACTAGCATTCTATGTGTCTTTTAGGGACTTGTATAATTACCCACCCCCCCCCCCCCCCCCCCTTTTGGCAATTATTAAATTCAATTGATTCTCTCCAAACTCTTTATTCTAGCAAATAATCACAATAACAATTCAAGTATCATAGGAGTTAAATAACATAGGAGAACAAACTTCAATCAAGTGACCTAAGAATGAAATAAGGTGCATTAACTAATTTTGAGAACATAATTAGCCTAAAGGTGCTTCCATCAAGCATCCCTAATTCTCTTCTAATGAAATCTAATCTCTCAGTGAGCGCGACTTTTCAATGCTTATTGCTTTATGCACTAATAAAAGAAAGGCAGAATAAAATTTAAAGTAAAATCTTTAAGATCTAAAAATATAAGCATTTTTGCTTTTTTCTCTTTCCATTAGCCTTCTTAGACTCAATAGTAGCTCTTGGGTCCTCTTAACCCTTGTACATCTAGGTATAGTGGAAGTGTTGTTACGATCCGATCTACGGGCCCGTGATTGGCACTAGGGTAGGCATAAGGCCACCGAAACCCGTAGTAAGCCTCACTAATCACTAATTCAATCAAAGTATAATTTTATCCATTATAATACTATTTCATAACTAATTTTCAACCACCCAAATACTATATATATAAATTAGTTTGTCAGCAGAATTAGGTAATACCTCCTCGGCTGGTTTAATATGCCAAAATAAAATAATAAGTTTTAGAATCACTACCGCGGAGAATCTAGAATTTTAATAATCAAATATATAAATAAAATTAGTTAAATTAAACTCGAAGATAAAGGAAGTTGGGCTGCCAAAGGAAAAGAACTGTGGGAAATAATAAATAACTAGTCTAAAGTTATAAATCAATCAATTGGATAAATAATAAATAAATAATTTAAATCTATAAATTAGTTTATTAAATATAGAATAAAAGTTAATAAAAATTTCCAGCAATATCCACCATGATAATATATATATATATACGAAATAATTATTAATCGAAACTGCTATATAAAAATTCGATATTAGCGCATGTATAGAGGATATATGAATTTAACTCACAAGTCTGCCGCGCTCCGCTGTCTGCTTCTACACCTTAGGTGGAGCTGACTGGATGGATGGATTATTTATTCATGAAAATAACTTAATTAATAAGATATTCTTAATTTTTCCTAGGCCTAGACTCCTATATTAGAATGTCTAAGAAATTTCGACTTAGATATTCTACCGAAAATTCGGCAGAACCTCCCCTAAAATATGAACGTTTATCCCCCGTATAACGGGTCTAGAACTTGCTAGAAAGCAATTACTTAACGGGAGTCGGGCCACCAAAACTGCATTATTTTTCCCTAATTCTGCAATGCAATTCAAACCATAAAATTATTTATCTATCCGGCATAAACATTTAATTCTCAACCAACCCACAAGCAATTTGCTGATATTTAAAATAATTATATACAACCATATTTCTCAAAAATCAGAACAATAATTAATCATACTAATTAATTTATGATGTTTATAACTAAGTTTTCAATTAATTAAATCTAATTAAATTAAATTATTTATAATTGAAAATTAATAGTAATAATATTTTCTAAAATTCTAAAATAATTTTTAAGATCTAAAAAATTATACCGAGCTGAAAATCTGAAATTCTGCGTGTCTGGAAAACACCAGAGTTCGAAAGCTGGTACAGTCAACAGTGTTTGAACTTGAATCTGAAGGTGCCTATGCGAAGCTTGTGACGCGTGAAGTCAAGATACACTAAAATTGCAGCCTAAATATCATCGAAAAACACTAGATCATGGTAATAAAAAAATCTACTCTAATGAGGCACGTACTCCATTACCGGCGAGGAAATAATCGGAAGGGCTGCCTTGATATTTTTAGGGTCTAGGATTCCGTTTCTAGCATTAGTTTGGCAAGACAAGGCTGACAAATGGCCAAACAAGCAACGAAAGAAGAGGGAGGTCGGTCCCTCCTTCAAGCTTCGATGTTTCCAACGAAAGAATGGTAAAGGACAAGTCGCCAGCGAGAGGAGGGAGAGATGAAGGTAATTTTGGTAGTTGGTTGGTAGTAAGAGGCGGTGGTTATGGAAGGAAGTGGGTGGTGCAAGGTGAGGAAGGGAAACATGCAGGAAGAAGGAAAAGAAAGGAAAGGGAGGGTTGTTATTGACATATATGTAAAGAAAAAATACCCTTTAATCCCTCTAACTCAGTCAAGTTACAATAAGATCCTCCTTCTTAATGTTTTGTCCCCCTTATATATATATACACTTATACATAGTACTTAATTAAAATAAATTACGGGTATTACAAGTGTGAAATAGAACCTAAGCCTTGAAGTTATCATCTGTAGTCAAGTCACCTTCAGCATCAATGTTGCACTATATGGCACGGCAGGGCCACAACCTCTCAATCTTATCCAAGAAATCTTATCTCAATGAGAAACCTTCAAAGTTGGAAGGATATTCCCGAATTAGCCGCTTCTTCCCATACTAGCTGCATATCTTGGAAGGGGTATAGAAAGTAGATGATTGAAATCCAAGCAAGGGGACATATGCCCCGTATATCAAGAGTGTAACATGTTGAATCTTCCACCAAGGTTAGGTCCACGAATAAGGGTATTCGGTATTCCATTCATCCAGTCAGTCTAGCCTTCATGGCCTTGAGACACCACTATAAAGTGAACTTGCACATGTATCAGCTTATGCTTGGTAATGTCTCTTGGAATAATCAATATCTGAAACTTATCGCATAATCAAATCTGCAAAAAAGAAGAAAAAGAAAAAAGAAAGATAAATAAAGAAAAGAAATGAAAAAATAAAAGAAAAAGAAACTGCTAAGTCGAAAACTTGGAAGGGCGGCTTAGGCAAGAGTTAAGGCATAAGAATAAAAAGAAACAAAGAGATTTGGTTGCATACTTGCAAGAGAATAAAGCCAGCAACAAACCTTTGATGAGACTTGTACATATCTAACCCAATAATAGTTTCAACCGGATTCACTAGAACTAGATTAGCACCATGCTCCACTTGAACAATTATACCAGTATTTTAGATATCTCCCGCTCCTTAAGGAGAAATCAATAAAAATTAGGCGTAAAAGCAAAAGCTCACTATACTAACCTAACTAGATAATGCCCTTTCTTTCTTATCACAATAAGCAATTAGAAAAGTAGGGGTAATGTATTCATCAACAGTGTGTGAAAGTACCTCAACTTGGGGCATGTTGAACAACTCTACAAGTTTGCCAAGAAAATGGTCATCGAGCCTTAGCAAAGCAATCGGATGGGCAGAATCACTAGGGCCTCAAAGGATGGCAATGAACTCTACAATCATTAGGCACAGTTCTTGGGCGTTGAAACAAAAAATATGGTCTTTTATGCACCAGTAGTTAACAGCCGAGTGAAGAAATCTGTAGTCAAGCTTGATGTATTGCAAAGCCGTGAAAGAGGAAAGGTAGAATTTCCCAAGCTTGATACATCCATCGCTAGTTAAGGTTTTAAGGTCTTTTGCACTTCTTTGAGTCATATTTTCTAAGTTAGAATGAAACGAATCATGTCTTCAAAAGTTGGGGAGGTGCACACGCATTTATACTGCAGGAATTAAAGTCAGAATCAGACTCTGCATCGTAGAGCAGATCGACACTATGTACAGTTGTATATATGTGAAATTGATATTGAACAATGGGAAATATGCATTCAATATGATCAAATTGCTCTTTAAACTCAAATTCAATCTCATATAAGTGTAGTAGTGAGTATTAGTAAAAACAATGTCCTGAAAAATTTTAAAAATTTACAAAGGTAAAGGAAATTCTTTGCCCCCCCCCCCCCCAATAAGAATTATCCATCTCCACATCCGAGTCGATCTTTAAGCTTTGGGTCCAAACAGCAGATAGTTGGAGCATTAGAGTCTCGATCCACCGCTACTAGACATTGACTTGCCTTTGCAAGCCCTTATAGTCCCTTTGGATAAACTCAAAGGGTTATACAGTGCATCACATAACTTAACATGCATACATATCATACATATTTGCTTTTGTTTGACTCACTCTCCAGTCTTCGCCAATGATGAAGAACTATCTCCTAGTAGTAGTAATGAGCTGGTGTACATGCTCGAACTGACCAATCTAAATCTATAAGATTATGTACATACATGTGTCACTAGAATTTCAAGATAGCTAAAGCAATAAAAAGCAGCAAAAGGAAAACCTACTCACATGGGTACATCCGCTCAAAGTGAACTCTAGGGGGAGACTCGACTCTAGAGCCAAACAATGGTCTACAGTGCTAGAAGGGCTCTAATATGGTATAGTTGGGCTAAAAGTAATGTTCCCATGAATCACATCTGACATCATTATGGAAGGTTCCTCAGAAGCGGCGGTATTAGATGAGCTAGAAGTGCGGGTGCCCCTAGGACATCGAGTAGGCCTTACCTCCTTTGACTTCGACATTCTAGGAGAGCTAGGTTGGGAAACTTAGGCATAAATAAAAAGAGATGATTAAAGCATTGCATAAAAGAAAAATAGAAATGGCAGAAGCGATAGCAAAATACCTGTGCAATGGTGTCATTGTCTAAGGGCACATGTTCCAAGAGCTGAGTCATGAAGGATGAGTAGTCGGTCCTCCTTGATCTAATAGTAAGCTCCTCGAGGTCATCATAATCCTCGAGGCATTCCTCTAACTCCTCATCCGATAGGTTAGCCATCCAAAACATGGATAGTGGAGGCAACCTCGATATAAATTGGAGGGTAGACCCTCTCTCTCAATAATGGATGCGCTTGCCAAGATACCACCTGTGGCAAGCAAGCCTAGCAAGGAGTATCCTTCTATGCTTAATGTCAGCAACAAATAATATATATGGGTCACAGCTCTTCATACCTTCGAGCCAATTAGCCTAGATCTGTAGAAATACAAACAAGTAAGTATCTGAACTTTAATCATGTAAAATTAATCAAATGTGTATTTCTTTTTACCTGATATCAAGTGAAGGTGTTGAACTGAATATGGTGTGCATGGACCTGAGCCCATTCTAGGGCTACGCTCCTGCTTGAGCCCTAGTGTTGCAAATGAGGAACAGCTAGAAAGGTATTGATTGGACGAGCCCTCTATCAAAATGCAAAGCTCCAGGGCCCACTCCTGCACTCAAACAGTTAAATAAATAAGAGATAATAAGAGAAATATAAAAGGAATCATAATAGAGGAGAAAGATGTACATGAATGACTTGCCAAAATCCATAGAGCTTATTGCTCCCTTAGACCATAATATTGAGCTGCTGGTACAAATAAGCCATGGCAGCAACCCCCCAATTGAAGCAAGAGACCCAGTCCAAGTCTCTCAAAGAGGATAAATAGTGGAGATTTAGTGAGTTCTCTGCATCGTAGAACAACATGGTACCGAACAAACAGACCAATAATGCTCGGGCCCTCTGATCGACCACCTAAGTACAACGGGGATTGGATCCTCTATAGTGGAGAGGAATGCTCTTATAATACCTTAAATTTCTACTTCATTTAAATATGACTTTTCAAGGGTATTTTAGTAATTTAACATCTTCTGGTGCAAATAAGTATCTGCAATTATTATGCATTCTCTAATTACTAATTATTTTAAGGCATTTTTTATGTGTTGCTTTATTTTTATTTCAAGAAATTAAATTTAAAATACTATATTCTTTCGAATTCATTTTATCTTATCTCACTTTTGCTCTAATTTAAATTGATTGATAAAATATATTAATGTATATTTAATTAATGAAATACTTTTTAAAATTAATTTTTATATTATGCATTAAAGTGGATTAACAATTTTTCCCTTAAAAACTTAATTATTGATTGAATATATATGTATAAATATTTAAAATACTACTATGGGTACTGTACAACTTTTCTTTTTATTTTAGGTATCCAACAATAATTATTTTTGGAAAAGCAAATTTTCTTTTGGCCCCTAAAATAATTTTCTCTCGCCTCCCTATGTCTTCTCTCTCGCTGCTACTCCATATATCCCCTTCACCATCCTTCCGGTCACCCCTCACCATGACACTTTCCCCAAGCCTTCCTTTAAACGTCGTTAGCTTCCCTTCATCTTTTGTTTCATTAGTAACAACTAGGAAGCGGAAAAATGAGGCAGAGAAAATTTGCCCATTCCAATGGGAAAATTATCGATGACCTCGAGATGTCTGTCGATGGGCGAATTTTCAATTTGTGCTCTCAGGAGTCTATGTGACCGAATCGTGTTAATTTCCCAGCTCGATTCCTTGTCCCATCAGCCAACTGTATTAGTCTCTGGAGCAATGGAACAGAGGATACGACTAATCTGTGAGTTAAAGTCATATAATCAACTGATCTTATGCCATGTCATTTATTTAATTTAAATATTAATATTGTCATTATCATTATTATTATTGTTACCATTATCATTATTATTGTCTTTATTGTTATTATTATTATTAGTACTACTGTATTTCAATTACTGTTTCCATTTCAACCCATATTATTAAATTTAATATTGAATTGGATATTATTCTTAATATCATTATTGTGCATATTATTATTGCTAGAAATTTTATTATTGTCCAGGATGAGGACGATAGTAGAACATGCCACCTGATGGGTTGCATCAGGACTGCATGCGCACCTGTGAAAATCAGAGACATGTATAAAAGGTTATATATATGTTGTGCCTTGCTCGAGCATAGCTCTCTAAGTTTACGAGATTCAGAAATTGCTAGAGGAAAGGTCCCTAGTTGAGCTTAGCTCTCTAGGTGCCGACTAAGTTGGAAATAAGTAACCAGACTGGATTTGAGGAACCTAGTCGAGCTTTACTTTTTAGTCACCGGTCTTATTGGAATTAAAGGAGCCTATTTTCTAATAGGATCAAAGTCTAGGTTTCTGCTAATATTCTCGTCCTACTACTATAAAAATTGATTTTCTGAATCTGTGACATGACGCGTGAATTTTAGCTCTTGTAATTTTATATTTAATTATTTTGTATGATGGTTATATTTATTTATGGATTATATGATTTTAACTTACTCTCAAGACTGATAGTCTCAATTTACTTTTGAGGTGACATTTAGAACTTCCTGCATCCTTATCATTTTGTCAGCCCGATTCCCTTCAGCTTCAGGCTCAGCATAATTACTTTCCATTATACTTCTAAATATTTGATTTTCTAAATACTTAGCAATACTTATTCTAGGGTTTATTTAATTATAATTTGGAATGTTATTCTATTTAATACCATGTTAACTTGGAATATTGATGAAAAGGTATATTTTATGGAAATGTGGAATGTATGTGGTTGTCAAATATTATTAAAATAAGATGTTGACATGTCAATTATAAATCTGTATTATTATGAATTATTTATGCTTAGGCTTGCTAAGAGTCTCAAAAGCCTTACGCCTATCCATTCCGTAATGCCAGTCATGGGCCAATAAGTTGGGTCGTGACAAGGTTGGGATCAGAGCCTAGGTTTAGAATTCCTTCAACCTAGGTTAGCTTCCTTAGTGCTGCAGAGTTAGGAATTGAGTCAGTCTTTGCTTGTTTTCATTGACTCTAGTATGAACGCTTTTCCTTAAAGAGTTTATTGTCTATTGTTTCCTTGATGACTTGTGCGTTTATTTTGAGTACCAAAATGAGGATTGGAGTAGTTGTGATAGCAACGTTAGAGATTCTAGATTTATTCTCTAATCAGTGGTGTTGCACATTTTCACAAGATGTTAAGAGACAAGGTAAACCCTTTGCTGCTCTTCCATGCGACTAGTACAAGCCCTTAGAAGGTGCTAGGAGAGTCACCCTAGATGCTTTTATTGTTGTTATGATGGTGCGCATTATAGTTTAGGTTGGTGCAAAGTGTAGTTTAGGTCATGCAATAATTGGTCTCCTTATTGCAACAGGTATCATCTTAATGAGTGAAGCCAAACCTTGTACTCAGACTGTTGAGCACAGCTTAGAGCATGTAAGGTCGAGTATTGTGGTCGTAGGAAGAATAAGAGTAGTGGTTAGTGTGTATCTTTTGGGTGCTTGAAATTTAGAGAAGCTTTAGTGAACACTAGTTATTTTTCTAAACAAAATAAAAAGTGGTTTAAATACAATATTGTGCCTAGTCCCATAAAGAATCTCATTATGGCATTTCACTATTAGGCTTGCATATCAAATGTCGAGTCCAGTATACTTTAAGCTATGTATATTTAGGACATGCATCATATACCACACATTTCATGTTAGTGCATTTTGTATCAGAATCATGCATTGCAACACTTTGGTGATGAGGGGTATCTTCATCCTAGTGTGAAATATTGTAGAATCTTAGAAAAAGAAAATGACTAAAGATACTATGATTTTATTAAAGTGTTTTCAAGATAATAATAATTATTATTAATAATGATTATAAATAAATAATTATTTCAAAATAAATTATGTTAGTTTGAGCACTACGAAAATAAATTGTTACAGCTTGTGACTATCATTACGCCCTCACTACTGCCACCAATATAAGAATTGGCATAAGAAATCATGGGAATGAAATTGACAAGCTTGATCGGTGGCATTGGGTCGTGACTTGATGATCAAGTAGGATGAGATGTAAATCCTTGAGAGTAAAGGAGAAATCATGTTTCTTTCGATTCATCCAATCAGGAATGCACGGGTTTCGATGTTTGGGACGCATATAATGAAGTAATTTGTGCGGGAGTGTTATTAAGTAGGCCCACATGAAGTCTCCTTTATTTTCATTAAGCTGGCTCATAAAATTTGGGACTACAATAGTTGTTGACCAGTCAACTCCCTTCCGGTTCTTGTTTATTTATTCATATTTTGCTTGTAGTTTCTTCTTCTTATGGAATGAGGGTTTTTGCACTATGAAAACCGCATGCATCCAAATATTTCAGGCTAGTAGTCATATCATTTTCGTCTTATGCATTGCAAGAAATTAAGTTATGGGTTCTTTCAAGAACTTTGTAGACTTATAAAGACGTGCTAGCAAACCTGGACTCATCGCTCACGTCTTTTCGTTCTTTTGTGTTCTTTGTCTACTCTTATGTTTAAATCAATTTATTTTGATCCTTATGCTTAGCCATATGGAAGAGAATAAAGAACGTATTATTTCTTTTCTTATCGGATTCGTAATCTTAATTATGTTCTTGTTCTATTCGTTTATTTTGTGCCTCTCTTCCTAATCCTTCTCTAGTGTGATGGTTTAGTTTCATTTGGCGAGCATAAACACGAGAATATTGAGTGAAAGCGCATGGAAGCTGCAGTCAAAAGTATTGAACCAATGCATAGATAAATGTGAAGAAAGAAAAATAGTTGATAGAGTAATGATGTCATTCTCCGAATGATCGCAAATGAATCTTTTGGAGGAAAGTAGGAACGATAAGAATGGAGGCACGCCCAATTATTCCGATTCACGATTTGCACCATTAAGGTCTCTATTATTCTTTGTTCCTCTATGCACGAGTACTCTTGATGACACCGGGATTGGCCCAAGGAATTATGGGAACGCGATTAACAAGCTTGGCGTTCATAGATTGGGGTTCAAAGGCTTTAGTTTTCTTTAGGTTCTAATCTAAAGATCATCTCTTTTGATATGTTCTTAGCTTTACTTGGGCGAGTATATTGAATTGCTAAGGGGTTCTCTAGCTTGTAAATCACGTGTTCACATAACCAAAGGGTTCGGGGTTCAAAGGCTTTAGCTTTCTTATCACATCTTTATTTATTTATTTTCTCACATTTAGGTTCTAGCTTTTTCTTCTAGTAGAATAAGGGCTTTCGCACTATAAAAACTGCATGCAACCGAATACTTAAGGCTAGTGAGCATATTATTTTAGTTTTCTACCTTGCAGAAAATGAAGTTATCTTTCGAGAACCTTATGGACTTATCAACACTCATGCTAGCGAACGTAGACTTATTGCTCATGTCCTTCCTTTCTTTTGTGTTCTTTGTCTACCATTATATTTAAATCAATTCAATTTGATCCTTACGCGTAACCATATGGAAGAGAATAAAGAACTTCTGTTTTTTCCTTATTGGATCGAAAACTCTACCTATGTTCTCATTTTATTTGTTTCTTTTCTATCTTTCTTTTTAATCTTTATCTAGTATGATGGTTTGGTTTTATTTGGGGAACATAAACATAAGTGTTGAGTGAAAGCATGTGGAAGCGCCCAAATATTCCAATTCAGGATTTTTAATGCGTAGAAAGAAAATTAGTTGATTGAGTATTGATATAATTCTTTGAGTGATCACGTAGGAATCTTTTGGAAGAAATAGGGAATGGTGAGTATCAAGCCACACCCAAATATTCCAATTCAGAATTTCCACTATTGGAATCTCCAACATTCCTTGTTCCTCAAGGCATGAGGACTGTCGACGACAGACGGACTGATGTAAGGAATTATGGGAATACAATTGACAAGCTTGACCAGTGGCATTAGAGCTTAGCTTGATTATCAAGCAGGATGAGACGAAAATCTACCCATATAAGGGAGAAATCATGTTATTTTCTATTAATCCAAGTGAATGAGCGTGTTTTGATGTGTGGGAGGCAATATATTGAAATAAATTAGGCCGGAGTGTTATTCGGTATGCCTACTCGAAATTCTCCTTATTTTTGTTAAGGAATCATGGGAACACAATTGATAAGCTTGACCAGTGACGTTGGAGCGTGCTTTAATTATCAAGTAGCAAGAGTTGCAAATCCACGCATGTTAGGAAGAAATCATATTACTTTCGATTAATACTAGTGGTAATGCGTGCATTTTAATGCTGGGGAGGGATGTAATGAAGCATATTGGGTCAGAGTTTTATTAGGTACTCCCGCGTGAAATTTTCCTTATTTTCATTAAGGAATCATGGAAACATAATTGACAAGGTTCATCGGTGGCATCATAGCACGAATTGATGATCAAGCAGGACGACACGTAAATTTATGCGCATAAGGGAGAAATCATAATGTTTGCAATTAATCTAAGCATAATACAAGCAGGAATCTGAGCGTTTTGATGTTTAGGATGCTTATAATAAAGTAATTAGGATCGTAATATTAATAGATAGGCCTACACGAATTTTTCCTTGTTTTCATTAATTTACCTCATAAAATTTAGGACAACAATAGTTGTTGACCAGTCAACTCCTCTTTGGTTCATGATTTTACTTTAGTTTATTCATCATTCTTTATTTATTTATTCATATTTAGCTTCTCATTTTTTTTTCTTATGTAATAAGGTCTTTCGCGTATAGAAACTGCATGCAACTAAATACTTGAGGCTAATGAGTATATTACTTCAAGTTTCTACCTTGCGAGAAATGAAGTTATAGGTTCTTTCAACAACTTTGCAGACTTATCTAGACTCGCACTAGCGAACACAGACTATCACTCACGTCCTTCCTTTCTTTGTTGTTCTTTGTCTACCCTTATGTTTAAATCAGTTCGATTAGATCTTATGTTTAGCCGTATGGAAGAGAACAAAGAACTTGTGATTTCTTTCGGTATCGAATCTGAAATCCTGCCTATGTTCTCATTTAGTTTGTTTTTTTTGTGACTCTCTTTGTAATCTCTGTCTAGTATGATGGTTTGGTTTTATTTAAAGAGCATAAACACGAGTGTTGAGTATAAACACAAATGTTGAGTTAAAATTTAGAACTAAAATAGTTATTGACCAATTAACTCCTCTCTGGTTCTTGTTTATTTATTCATATTTTGCTTGTAGTTTCTTCTTCTTATGAAATGAGGGCTTTCGCACTATGAAAACTACATACATCTAAATAAATCAAGCTAGTGAGCATATCATTTCAGTCTTTTACATTGCAAGAAATCAAGTTATAGGTTATTTCAAGAATTTTGCAGACTTATAAAGACTGGCGCTAGCAAACCTGGACTTATCGCTCAAGTCTTTTCTTTCTTTTATGTTCTTTGTCTACTCTTGTGTTTAAATCAATTCGATTTGATCCTTACACTTAGTTGTATGGAAGAGAATAAAGAACGTGTGTTTCTTTCCTTATCGGATTTTTAATTCTACTATGTTCTCCTTCTATTCATTTTTTTGTTCATCTCTTTCTAATTTTTGTTTAGTCTGATGGTTTGGTTTTATTTAGTGAGCATAAACACGAGAATGTTAAGTGAAAGCACATCAAACCTATAATCATAAGCACTGAATCAGTTCCTAGACAAACACAAAGAAAGAAAATTAGTTGATCGAGTATTGATCAATATGTTGTCTTCAGGGCAAGTCTTGGCTCGGTCATAAGGTCAACCAAGACAGACAAACCCGCCAAGCCGAGGATGCAGTTAGATTAGGAAGCCTGAATATGGAAGTTGACCTAGTCTCAATCATCTTTTTTGTTTGGTCAGAATAAGAAAAAAGCCTACGTAGAAAATTAGTTGATTGAGTATTGATGTCATTCTCCAAATGATGGCAGACGAATCTTTTGGAGGAAAGCAGGAACGATATGAATGAAGGCACGCCCAATTATTCTGATTCAGGATTTTCAACGTTGGGGTCTCCATTATTCTTTATTCCTCTATGCACGAGTACTCCTGATGACACAACGATTGGCGTAAGGAATTATGGGAACACAATTAACAAACTTGACCGGTGGCATTGGAGCTTAGCTTAATAATCAAGCAGGATGAGACATAAATCTAATCGCGTTAGGGAGAAATCATGTTGCTTTTGATTCATCCAAGCAGTAATTAGCGTGTTATTTGATGTTCGGCAGGCATATAATGAAGTAAATTAGGCTGGAGTGTTATTAGGTACATCGATTCAAATTCTCCCTTGTTTTCATTAAGGATTCATCTGAACTAAATTAACAAGCTTAACCAGTGGCATTGGAGTGTAACTTGATGATCGAGCAACATAAGACACATATCCACACCCATAAGGGAGAAATCATGTTGCTTTCGATTAATACGAGTGGGAATGTTTGCATTTTGATGTCTGAGAGTCATATAATGAAGTAAATTGGATCAGAGTGTTAGGCGCATGCGAATTATGCCTTAATTTCATTAAACTGGCTCATAAAATTTGGGACTGTGAGAGTTGTTGGCCAGTCAATTGTGTTTATGCTCCTCAAATAAAACCAAACCATCATATTGGACAAAGATGAGAAAGAAAGGCACAAAAGAGATGAACAAATTGAGATCATCAGTAGGATTTCGGATCTGATAAGGAAATAAATCATAATTTTTTATTCTCTTCCATACGGCTAAGCATAAGAATAAACAATATAGAAGAAAGGAAGGATATGAGTGATAAGTCTATGCTCGCTAGCGTGAGTATTAATAAGTCTGTAAAGTTCTTCAAAGAAACCATAATTTGATTTTTGCAAGGTAGAAGATTGGAATAATATGCTCACTAGCCTCAAATATTCAATTGCATGCGGTTTTTATAGTGCAAAAGCCCTCATTCTATAAGAAGAAGAAACCATAAGCTAAATATGAATAAATAAAGAAAGAAAGATGAATAAACTAAAGTCAAATCAAGAACTAGCAAACCCTCATTATCTCAAATTTTATGAGGCAGCTAAATAAAATAAGGAAAATTCGCATGGACCTACCTAATAACCCTCTAACCAGATAGACTTCATTATATGCATCCCAAACATCAAGACTCATGCATTCCCGCTTGGATTAATCGAAAGAAACATGATTTCTCTCTTATGTGCAGATTTGCGTCTCCTCTTGCTTGATCATCAAGTCATGCTCGAGTGCCACTAATCAAGCTTGTCAATTGTGTTCCCATGATTTCTTATGCCAATCTTTATATCAGTAGGAGTACTCATGCCTAGAGAAATAAAGAATAACGGAGATCCAAATGGCACAAATCCTGAATCATAATAATTAGGCATACCTCCGTTCATGTTGTTCCCGCTTTTCTCTAAAAGATTCGTCTGCAATCATTGGGAGAATGACAGCAATACTTGACATCAAAACATGCTCATTCCCGCTTGGATTAATCGAAAGCAACATGCTTTCTTCCTTACGTATGTCAATTTACATCTTATTAAGCTTGATCATCAAGCTAAGACCTAATGCCACCGTCAAGCTTACCAAATGCGTTCCTATGATTCTTTATGCCAATCCTTGTGTAATCCGAAGTCCTCACGCCTAAAGTAACAAGAACTGATGGAGACCCCAAAGGTGCAAATCCTGAATCAGAATCTTTAGTCGTGTCTTGATTCTCGTTGTTCCTTTTATCCTATAAAAGATTCCTCCACGATCATTCGGAGAATGAGATCAATACTTTATCAACTAATTTTCTCTCTTTGCATTTGTGCAAGCATTGGGTCAGTGCCTATGATTTCCACTTCCACGTGCTTTCACTCAATGCTCGTGTTTATGCTCCCCAAATAAAACCAAACCATCATACTATATAGAGATTAGAAAGAGAGGCACAATAGAGATAAACAAAATGATTATATAGATAGGATTTTGGATCTGATAAGGAAAGAAATCAAAAGTTGTTTGTTCTCTTCCATACGGCTAAGTGTAAGAATCAAATCAAATTTATTTAAACGCAAGGGAAAACAAAGAACACAAAAGAAATGAAGAACGTGATCGATAAGTCTATGCTCGCTAGCGCGGGTGTTGATAAGTCCACGATGTTTTTGTAGAACCCTAACTTGATTTCTTGCAAGGTAGAAAACTAACATAATATGCTCATTAGCCTCAAGTATTCGGTTTCATGCGGTTTTTATAGTGCAAAAGCCCTCATTCTATAAAAAGAAGAAATATGAATAAATAAATAAAGGAAGATGAATAAACTAAAGTCAAATAAAGAACAAGAGAGGAGTTGACTGGTCAGCAACTCTTGTAGTCCTAAATTTTAAGAACTAGCTTAACGAATCTAAGGGGAAACTCCCGTGGGCCTACCTAATAACATTCCGAACCAAATTACTTCATTATATATGTCCCAAATATCAAAACACTCATATTTCCAATTGTATTATGCTTGGATTAGTTGAATATAATATGATTTTTCCCTTACGCGAGTGGATTTACATCTCGTCTTGCATGATCATCAAGCTAAGTCCCAATGCCATCGGAACAAGGAATGATAGAGACTACATTGGTCTAAATTTTGAATCAGATTTTTTGAGCGTGCCTCGATTCTCGTCGTTCTCTATTTCCTCCAAAAGATTCATTTGTGATCATTCAGATAATGATATCAACACTTGATTAAAAGAATGAAAGGCATGAGCTATAAGTTTATGCTCACTAGCGCAAGTGTTGATAAGTCCGCAAAGTTCTTGAAAGAATCCATAACTTGATTTCCTATTAAGGTAAAAAATTAAAATATTATGCTCACTAGCCTCAAGTACTCAGTTGTATATGGTTTTTATAGTCCAATAGCTCTCATTCCATAAGAAGAATAAACTGAAAGCTAAATATGAATGAATAAATAAAGAAAGATAAATAAACTAAAGTCAAATTAAGAATTAGAGGGGAGTCGATTGGTTAACAATTATCATATCCTAAATCTTAAGAACCAGCTTAACGAATCCAAGGGAAAATTTGAGTGGGCCTACCAAATAACACTCTGAACCAAATTACTTCATTATATGCATCATAAACATTAAAACAATCACATTCCAATTGTATTACGCTAGGACCAGTTGAAAACAACATGATTTCTCCAATACTCGGCTGTATTAAGGTCTCGTCCTACATGATCATCAGCCTAAGCCCCAATACCACCAAATCAGAATATTTGGGCATTGCCTCGATTCTCGTCATTCTCTTTTTCTTCCAAAAGATTCATCCTTGATCATTCAAAGAATGATATCAATACTCTATTATTTAGAGAATGATATCAATACTCGAACACCATAATGGAAGTAAGTGAGTGATAAGTCTATGCTCTCTAGTGAGAGGGTTGATAAGTCCGTAAAATTCTTGAAAGAACCCATAACTTGATTTCCTACAAGGTACAAAACTGAAATAATATGCTCATTTGCCTCAAGTATTCGGCCAAGCTTGTCAATTGTGTTCTCATGATCCTTATGCCAATCCTTGTGTCATCAAGAGTTCTCGTGCCTAGAGGAACAAGAAATGATAGAGATCCCAATGGTGCAAATCCTAAATCAGAATATTTGGGCATGCTTTGATACTCGGCGTTCCTTCTTTCCTCTAAAATATTCATTTGTGATCATTTGGAGAATGATATCAATACTCGATTAACTAATTTTCTCTCTTCGCATTTTTCCAAGCATTAGATTGGTGGCTACCACTTCCACGCGCATTAACTCAGCACTTGTGTTTATGCTCGCCAAATAAAAACAAACCATCATACTAAACATAGATTAGAAAGGTACAAAAAAAAGAAATGAAGAAATGAGAACATAGGTAGGATTTTGAATCCAATAAGAAAAGAAATTGTAAGTTCTTTATTCTCTTCCATATGACTAAGCGTAAGGATCAAATAGAATTGATTTAAACATAAGGGTAGACAAACAACACAAATAAAGAAAGGACATGAGCGATAAGTTTAGGTGTGCTAGCACGAGTCTCATATGTTTGTAAGGTTCTTGAAAGAACCCACAACTTGATTTCCCACAAGGTAGAAGACAAATAATATGCTCACTAGCCTTAAGTATTTGGTTGCATGTCAATACTCGATCAACTAATTTTCTTTCTTCGCATTTGTCCAAGCATTGGATTGGTGCCTATAATTGCCGCTTCCATGCTCTTTCACTCAACATTCATGTCTATGCTCCCCAAATAAAAATAAACCATCATACTAGATAGAGATTAGAAAGAAAGATACAAAAGAAACAAACAAAATGACAACATAGGTAGGGTTCTCGATCTGATAAGGAAAAAAATCATAAGTTCTTTTTTCTCTTCCATACGGCTAAGTGTAAGGATCAAATTGAATTGATTTAAACATAAGGGTAGACAAAGAAGACAAAAGAAAGGAAGGACGTGATGCGATAAGTCTATGTTCGCTAGCACGAGTGTTCATAAGTCTATAAGGTTCTTGAAAGAACCCATAACTTGATTTTCCCAAGGTAGAAAATTAAAATAATATTCTCACGATTCTCAAGTATTCGGTTACATGCAGTTTTTATAGTGTGAATGCCCTTATTCTACTAGAAGAAGTAACTAGAACCTAAATATGAAAAAGTAAATAAAGAAATATGAATAAACTAAGGTCAAATCAAGAACCAGGGAGGAGTTGACTGTTAATAAATCTCATAGTCCCAAATTTTATGACCCAGCTTAACGAAAAAATAAGGAGAAGTTCGCGTGGGCCTACCTAATAATACTCCTATCCAAATTACTTCATTATATGCATCCCAAACATGAAAATGCTCACATTCCTGCTTGTGTATACTTGGATTAATTGAAAAAATATGATTTATACTTTACACGCATGGATTTACATCTCGTCTTGCTTGATCATCAAGCTAAGCCCGAAGGCCACTAGTCAAGCTTATCAATTGTGTTCCGATGATTCCTTACAAAAGTCCTTGTCTCATTAGCAGTCCTGGTGCACAGAGGAATAAGAAATGATGGAGGTCCTAATGATGCACATCCTGAATTGAAATATTTAGGAGTGATTCGATTCTCGTAGTTCCCTCTTTCCTCCAAAAGATTTATCGCGATCATTCCAATAATGATATCATTAATCAATCAACTAATTTTTTTCTTCGCATTTGACCAAGTATTTGATTGGTGCCTATGATTTCTGCTTCCATGTGCTTTCAGTGAACATTCGTGTTTATGCTCCCCAGATAAAATCAAACCGTCATACTAGATAAAGGGGCACAAAAAATGAATAAGAAAAGAAACATAGGCAGGATGTCAAATTCGATAAGGAAAGAAATCATAAGCTCTTTGTTCTCTTCCATACGACTAAATGTGAGGATCAAATAGAATTGTTATAAAAATATAAGTAGACAAAGAACGTAAAAGCAAGGAAGGATGTGGTTAATAAGTCTATGATCGCTAATGCGAGTCTTGATAAGTCTATAGAGTTCTTGAAAGAATATGATCACTAGCCTCAAGTATTCGGTTGCATGTAGTTTTATAGTGCGATAGCTCTCATTCCATAAGAAGAAGAAACTAGAAGCTAAATGTGAATAAATAAATACAAAAAGATGAATAAACTATAGTTATATCAAGAACTAGAGAGGAGTTGACTGGTCAACAACTCTCGTAGTCTTAAATCTTAAGAGCCAGCTCAACGAAAATAAGAGAGAATTCGCAAGCGCCTACATAATAACACTTCGACCTAAATTACTTTATTATATGCATCCTAAACATAAAAAACGCTCACATTCTCGCTTGTATTATGCTTGGATCAATCGAAAACAATATGATTTCTCTCTTACATGCATGAATGTACATCTCGTCCTGCTTCATCATTAAGCTAAGCCCCAACATCACCGATCCAACTTGTCAATTGCATTCCTATGATTCCTTTTGCTAATCCTTATGTCATTAGGAATCCTTATGCCCAAAGGAATAAGAAATAATGGAGATCCCAATGGAACAAATCATTATTGGAATACTTGGGCATGCCTAGATTTTCATCGTCCCTTCATTCCTCCAAGAGTTTCGTCTAAAATCATAAAGAGAATGATATCAATACTTGATCAACTAATATTATTTCTTCACATTCGTCCATGCATTGGATTAGTGTCTATAATTGCCCCGCTTCCATGTTCTTTCACTCAACAATCGTGTTTATGCTCCCTAAACAAAACTAAACCATCATACTAGGCAAAAAGGAAAAAAGGAACGATCAAAATGAGAACATAGGTAGGATTTTGGATCCAGCAAGGAAAGAAATCAAAAGTACTTTGTTCTCTTCCATACAACTAAGAATAAGTATCAAATTAGAATTGTTACAAACACAAGAGTAGAAAAAAAAAACACAAAAGAAAGGAAGTACGTGAACGATAGGTCTATGTCTGCTAGTGTGAGTCTTGATAAGTCTTCAAAGTTCTTTAAAGAATCCATAATGTTATATCCTGCAAGGTAGAAAACTGAAATAATATACTCACTAGCCTCAAGTATTCAGTTGCATGCGTTATAGTGCAAAAGCCCTTATTCCATTAGAAGAAGAGACTAGAAGCTATATATAAATATATAAATAAAGAAAGATGAACAAACTAAAGTCAAATCAAGAATTAGAGAGTAGTTAACTGGTGAACAACTCTCGTAGTCCTAAATTTTAAAAGCTAGCTTAACGAAAATAATGAAGCATGGGGCCTACATAATAACATCTGACCCAAACTACTTTATTATATTATGCCAATCCTTATGTCACTAGGAGTCCTCGTGCCTATAGGAATAAGGAATAATGCAGACCCTAATGGTGCAAATCTTGAATCACAATATCTGGTCGTGCCTCAATTCTCGTCGTTCCCTCTTTCCTCCAAAAGACTGGTCCGCGATCATTCAAAAAATGATATCAATACTTTATCAATTAATTTTATTTCTTCACATTTGTCCAAGCATTGGATCGGTTGATACGAATGTGGCTAACTTATGTCAAACCCATATTCAATGTTGATGTCTTCACCAAGGATCGTTCACCTAATCAAGCAAAGAAACTCTAACTCCTAACAAGACCCTTAAATAACTTGTACTTAAGAACCTTAATTATAAAGAATTGAAGGTTGTTTAACATAAACAAAGGTTTAGATTAAACTAAGTTTGTAATATACCAAGTCTTCATTTAATAAATTCACCAAGTTTATAAAGAACAAAAGAAAAGAATTAACTCTAAAATAATCAATATTCAACCAACCTTTACATAGAAATTCGTACTAGCTTATATAGGCCTTAGAAAAATCTAATTCTATAATGATAAGGAAGCAAATAACAATAAGACTAGAAATAGAACTCCTAAACTAAAAGGATAACCTAAAACAAGATTTTTGACCATTAAAGACTACTTTAAATATACATATACTCCAAAAATTCGTCCAACCTTAGCCCATATAATAAACATGACATTTAGGCTAAAGTAATATGTAATAAGTGGCCTATGCTTGAGTATTATACTCCAAATATCTTGACTTGTTTATTTTGGGCCTATTTTGACTTGTTCATTCCTCCATATATTGAATTAAGTTGATAGGAGTATCTTGAGGCCCATTTGTCTTGATTAAGCCTAATCTCACTTGGAGTTTGGATCTCCAACCCATCCTTCAACTCTTACTTCACGAACACTCCTAAAGCATCCTTGAACTTATTCATGCGAGCTCTAGTAATCAATCCATCATATTTGAATGGCTCGTGTACAATCCTAGTTCGATTAGGACTCCTCGTGGGACTAGGATTCCTAGTTGAAGTAGGACTCCTCGTGGGACTAGGATTCCTAATAGAAGAAGGATTCCTAGTTGGAGTAGGACTCCTCGTAGGACTGGGATTCCTAGTTGAAGTAGGATTTATAGTTGGAATAGGATTCCTAGTAGGAGTAATATGCTCATTAACCTTAAGTATTCGGTTGCATGCAATCTTTATAGTGCGAAAGCCCTTATTCCATAAGAAGAAGGACTAGAAGTTAAATATGAATAAATAAATAAAGAAAGATGAATAAATTAAAGTCAAATCAAGAACTGGAGAGGAGTTTATTAGTCAACAACTCTTGTAGTCACGAATTTTAAGAACCAGCTATTGAATATAAAGAAAAATTTGCTTGGGCCTACCTAATAACACCCCGAATCAAATTACTTCATTATATACATCGTAGACATCAAAACACTGGCATTCCTAATTGTATTACGCTTGGATTAGTTGAGAACAACATGATTTCTCCCTTACGCAAGTGGATTTATGTCTCGTCTTGGATGATCATCAAGTTAAGCCTCAATGCCACTAGTCAGGCTTATCAATTGCATTCCCATGATTCTTTATGCTAATCCTTATGTCATGAGGTGCACTCGTGCCTAGAGGAACAATAAATGATGGAGATCCCATTGGTCAAAATCCTAAATCAGAATATTTTAGCATACCTTGATTCTTTTGATTATCTATTTTCTCTAAAATATTCATCCATGATCATTTGGAGAATGATATTAGTATTTGATAAAAAGAATGGAAGGACGTTAGCGATAAGTCTATGCTCGCTAGCGCGAGTGTTGCTAAGTCCGCAAAGTTCTTAAAAGAACCCACTTGATTTCTCGCAAGGTAGAAAATTGAAATGTTATGCTTACTAGCCTCAAGTATTCGGTTGCATACAATTTTTATAGTGCGAAAACCCTCATTGTAGAAGAAGAAACTAGAAGCTAACTATGAATAAATAAATAACGAAAGATGCATAAACTAAAGTCAAATCAAGAAGTAGAGAGGAATTGATTGGTCAACAACTCTCATAGTTCTAATTTTTAAAAGCTAGTATAATAAAAATAAGGTAAAATTTGCATGGCCCTACCTAATAAGACTCTGAACCCAATTACTTCATTAAATGCATCCAAACATTAAAATGCTCGTATTCCCAATTACAACTAAAGTGAAATCAACAATGGGAGAGGAGTTGACTGCTTAACAACTCTCATAGTCCTAAATTTTATGAGATAGCTTAACAAAAATAAGGAGAGATTCGTGTGGGCCTACATAATAACATTTTGACTTAAATTACTTCATTATATAGTCCTAAACATCAAAATGCTCATATTATCGCTTGTATTATGCTTGGAGTAATTGAAAACAACTTGATTTCTCCCTTACGCTTGTGGATTTAAATCTCGTCCTACTTGATCATCAAGCTAAGCCCCAATACTACTAGTCAAGCTTGTCAATTACGTTGTCATGAGTCCTTATGCTAATCCTTGTCTTAGTAGGAGTCCTCGTGCTTAGAGGAACAAGGAATAATGGAGATCCTAATGAGATAAATACTGAATCAGAATATTTGGGCGTGCCTCGATCGTTCCCTCTTTTCTCCAAAAGATTCATCCGCGATCATTTGTAAATTGATATTAATACTCAATCAACTAATTCTCTTTCTTCACATTTTTCCAAGTATTGGATAGGTGCCTATGATTACTGCTTCCACACGCTTTAACTCAATACTCGTATTTATGCTCGCTAAATAAAACTAAACCATCATACTAGACATAGATTAGTAAGAGATAAGCAAAAGAAACTAATGAATGAGAACATAGGTAGGATTTTATATCCGATAAGGAAAGAAATTGCTAGTTCTTTATTCTCTTCCATGGCTAAGCGTAAGGATCAAATCGAATTTATTTAAATACAAAGGTAGAGAAAGAACATAAAAGAAAGGAAGGATGTTCGTTAAGTCTATCTTTGCTAGTTCGAGTCTTCATAAGTCTGCAAAGTTCTTGAAAGAACCCATAATTTAACTATTCGCAAGGTAGAGAACAAAAATAGTATGCTCACTAGCCTCAATGTTCGATTCCATGTGGTTTTCATAATGCTAAATCCCTCATTTCGTATGAAGAAGAAACTAAAAGCTAAATATGGATAAATCATGTTTTTTTTCAATTAATCCAAGTGGGAATGCACATGTTTCGATGTTTGGGATGTATACAATGAAGTAATTTAGGTGGGAGTGTTATTAGGTAGGCCCATATGAGCTTTTTCTTGTTTTCATTAAGCAGGCTCATAAAATTTTGGGACTATAATAGTTGTTGACTAGTCAACTCCTCTCCGATTCTTGTTTATTTGTTCATATTCTGCTTGTAGTTTTCTCTTCTTATGAAATAAGGGTTTCACTCTATGAAAACCATAAGCATCCAAATATTTCAGGCTAGTGAGAATATCATTTCAGTTTTCCACATTGCCAGAAATCAAGTTATGGGTTCTTTCAAGAACTTTGTAGACTTACAAAGACTCGCGCTATCAAACATGGACTTATCGCTCATGTTTTTTCTTTCTTTTATGTTCTTTGTATTCTATTGTGTTTAAATCAATTTGATTTGATCCTAACGCTTAACCATATGGAAGAGATAAAGAACGTGTGATTTCTTTCCTTATTGGATTCCTAATCCTACTTATGGAAATTAGTGCATTTTGATGTATGCTAGGCATATAATAAAGTAAATGGAGCCGAAGTGTTATTAGGTACGCTGACTCGAATTTCCTTTTGTTTTCATTATGAAATCATGGGAACACGATTAACAAGCTTGACCGGTGGCATTGGGGTGTAACTTGAGGATAAAGTAGCATAATGTTGGAAAAACACATGCAGTGGCATAGCGAAAGCTCTAAAACAATTCATATCTCATGGAAAGTAAGGTTACAAGTTGTAATTGAGGATTTAAGTTGAAAAAGGAAATAACTTTTATTTTATGAACATGAAGAACAGAAAGAAAAAGACTACAACTTTTGAAGAGCAGAATACGATTCTTGATTGTTAGTGATGTATATGTTAGAATCAAAATAGAGATTGGTAGTTGCAAATCCTCTAGATTATCTCACATAACCAACATCAAGCAAAACTATTCAATCCTTGAAGATGAAGAACTCCTTCTCCACTCTCAAGCTTCCTACTATGATAACCTTGTTATGATAGTAAGTATGTCGATTATCTCTATTCTTCCTTTTGATAATAGGAGTAAGAAACTCTCTTATATAGTGTTAAGGATTCATAATCCTTAACATAGTTGTACAAATACATGTCATTATAAAACTCTTCTATGATGACATGTGTCAAGCAGTATTGGCACATGTTATTATAAAACCCTTTTGGTGATGACACATGTCAAGCTGCTTTCATAACATATGTCATCATATAACCCCTTTGGTGAGGACACGCGTCAAGCTGCTTTCCTAATACATGTCATTATAAAACCATTTTGTGATGACATGTTCAAGATGCTTTCTCTGCACATGTCATCATAAACCCTTTTATGATGACATGTGTCAACCTAGTTTCATGACACGTGTCATTATAAAACCCTTTTGTGATGACATGTGTCAAGCTGCTATACAAATATATGTCATTGCATACTCTTTTGTGATAATATGTGTCAGGCTCCTTTAATATATAAAACTTATATATTATACATTATCATTAGTTAGACATTTACGGACTTTAATTTCGGAAGATGCTAGTGTTCCTACTTGAGGTACAAATCAAGTCCATCATTGTGCTTGAGTTGATCTTAACGTGTGTGACTTTCTAGGTTTGTTATTAATTGGCAATGGGAATTTAATATTAAACTCTTTAATATTAATTAAAACACTTTAATCAACTAAGGAAACAATTAAATAATTCTCCCTCAATCATTTTCATAAATTATAAGTGACGTCTAGCAACATATTATAATTATCCAATTAATAGTAAAGGAATTAATCATCCATGAAGCCTTTATTTATGATTACCGTGTAATTAAGTCCTTCCATTAATCATAATTACCTCGGCCAAGGATTTTTTAGTCAAGATGTTATCAAATCGCATAGGATATTCTCCTTGCTTACTCAAGGCAATGGATTCCTTATTGATGAACAACTGCCTCCATGCATATGCAACTAGAGCCACTATCTGCAAGTATCCATTCTAGGTACGAACGGATACCTAAAGCATAAGCAAATTCCAATTACATATTCATGAGACAACTCTGTCACCTCAGATCTAAGAATTAGTTACACCATCATAACTTAATAATGAATTAGTGACTTAAGTAAATCATTCATGTGATTCATTATTTCTTCAAGTCATGTTCATCCCACTCGTCTCACAAGTGATCCATAATGATTAACTTAATAACTCATACTAAATGGCATGAAACTCACCATCCTATATATATTAATATCTCATACTAATCATAGGGTTAAACACATTATATTAGTCTTCCGGATTAAAGATGTCCAATATTTAATCCTACGACCAAGAACTATTTTATAAACTTTATTTTAAAGATCATATGTCGCTCATATTTTCAATTCTTGACAATGGAGTCTTTAGTAAATGTTATTAGACTCATTCAATAATTATATTACTACAAAAATGAATGATAAACAACTACCATTAAATAAAAAGATCTTCATTACATAATAATATCATAATATATGAATCAAAAAGCAAAAGTCCAATTAGCTTTTAGGATATACATCTAACAATCTCCCACTTGTACTAAAGCCAATCGAGATAGTATTTGAAACGCATCTTTATAAGGTGGCATTCTAACTGTATTTTTCTCAAAGCTTTGGTAAAGGGATCAACTACATTATGATTCGATTCTATTCTTTGCATGGCTATATCTCCTCTACCAACGATTTCATGTATGATATGGAAGCGTCTTTTGATATGTTTGGATTTCTGATGAGACCTAGTTTCCTTAGCTTTTACAATAGCCCCATTGTTGTCACAGAAGAGAGGTACTGCTAACTCGATAGTTGGAACCACTCCAAGTTCTATCATGAACTTCTTAAAACCAAACTACTTCCTTTACTACATTAGATGCTGCAATAGACTCGGCCTCTCTAGTGGAGTCTACAGTAGTATCTTGTTTGGAACTTTTCCAACTTACTACTCCTCCATTAGATATAAATACAAACCTCGAGATAGACTTTCTATCATCCACATCTAATTGAAAATTATAATTTGTATAACCATGTAAATTCAATTCTCTTCCATCATATGTCAAGAATACATTTTTAGTCCTTCACAAGTACTTAAAGATATTCTTGATTGCTGCCTAGTGCTCCTCGCTTGGGTTAGACTGAAACCTACTAGTCAAATTGATAGTATAGAAAATGTCTAGCCTAGTACACAATATAGCAAGCATTAAACTCCTAATCGCTGAAGCATATGGAATCCTGGCCGTCTGTTCTCTTTCACCAGATGTATTTGGAGACATATTGTTTGAAAGATGAATAGCATGGCTAACAGGTAACAATCCTCTTTTAGAATCAAGCATGTTGAATTTCTTCAACACCTTGTCTAAGTAAATACCTTGGGAAAGGCCTGTAGTTCTTTTCAACATATCTTTATATATACAAATTCCCAGAATATAGATTTCTTCACCTAAGTCTTTCATGCAGAAAATCTTTGACAATCATACCTTTGTGGAAGTCAACATGCCTATATCATTTCCGAACAACAATATGTCATCTTCATAACGTACAAGAAAAGTGATAGCACTCCCACTAACCTTCTTATACACATTTTTTATAAAACTAAACGATTTGATGGCATCATCAAAATGGATGTTCCAACTCGTAGAAGCTTGCTTAAGATCATAAATGGATCTCTTAAGCTTACATACTTGATTATGAGTACCCTTAAATTCAAAACCCTTAGGTTGGTCCATATAGATGTCCTACTCAATGTATCCATTAAGGGAGGTTTTTTTGACATCCATCTGCCAAATCTCATAATCATACTATGCAGTAATGGCTAATAAAATCCTAATGGATTTAAACATGGCTAAAGGAGTCCTCATAGTCAATTCCTTGCATTTGGCGATACTCTTTCGCCACTACCCTAGCTTTGAAGGTTTCAACCTTCCCATTAGAACCAATCTTTCTCTTATAAACCCATTTATTCCCTATAGGTACATGATGTGCGTAAAATACACACATCTAAATGGGGTTTTTAAGATTGATTTTATGGACATTTGGATGTGAATTGGTCTCAACACTCACCTTATACATATGTTTGTGTGCATTAGGTCCAAAAGAGGTCAAAGGATGAAAAAGGAAAGAATTGGAGCATAATTGGACGTCAAAGCTGCCGAAACGAGCTAAGTACGAGCATGAGAAAGCTGAACATGGCTGTGTTGATCTCAACACTGGTCGTGTTCTCAACACGGTCACAAACATGGGCCGTGTTACCAACACGGGGACAAACACGGCCGTGTTAGACATCAAAGAAGAAGTAGATTCTAGGGAGCACGGCCATAGAGAGTAACACGGCCAGGAACACCACCCCGTGTTGACAACACGGCCAGGAACACGGCCGTGTTGGAGGCAACAGGGGGTATTAATTAAAAGAATGAAAAGAAGAGAAAAAGAGGAGGCTAGGGTTAGAACGTCCCAAAACCCTAATTTTTCTTTCTCTAAGGGTTTTCTAAGCTGAAACCAAGGGAAAAGGAGACTTGGATCAAGGTTTCAATCAGATTTCCTTGAAGGATCGAAGATTGGGCAAGGTTCGTTGATTGATTTTCAAATCGAGCAAGAGGAACAAGAATCGATTCAATTGGAGCAAAAAGGATTTGGGGCTGTTTACTCTCATCTAAGGGAGTAATCGGGTTTTCTCTACCTTTTTACTTATTGTTGTAATTGAATTCTTGTTTATTTTGAGAATGAACATGATTAGCTAGATTGATTAAATCCATTGGGATTTCTTTACTATGTTGGCTTGATATTATATTGTTGGATTGTTCGAGTTGATTTTGTATTCTTCTTGTTTTCGCGATTAATAAGATCATGCATTATTCATGAGACGTTGTGAATTGTGATGTTTAGATTGCTTTATGAGATTGAGAAATCCGTTTGGCAATTGGAATTTTAAATAACAAGAACTGGTTAATAATCGCTTAGAGATAAGGATAATTAACTAGCCGGATTAAGAATTAACAAAGCTTAATAGAGGCGGATTAAAGCTTAATGCTAATTTAAGAATCAATCGTTCGGAAGAGATTCCAACTTTAGGTTATTAGGTTTAGGAATTCGGTTATCTCGAGAGAGAAACTGAATTCGGTTAAGAATTCGTCCACAGGTAGCATAATTAGACTCACCGATCCTTTATCTTTTGTTCGGATGCCAACTAGTTTAGATTCCCTTTGGGTTTTTCTTCTTGTCTTGATTATTTCGTTTATCAATCACTCTTGCATCTCCCTTAGGACTTAGCTCGTAGTTAATAGTTAGTTTAGAATTTATTCATCATCCATTTTAGGTTAATATAACAAAGAACAAAGGAGTAACTCTAGGCTTTCGCTTTCCCGAGGAATACGACCTTGATACTCGCCATTAGTGCTATACTGCATCGATAGGTACACTACTTTAGATTGTAGCTAACACGAGTAGCACCCATCAAGTTTTTGGCGCCGTTGCCGAGGAATGTTTGAAAACTAGAGTGAAATTTGCTATTTGTTAATTTAGCCATTTTTTTTCTCTTTCTTATTATTTTATGATTTTTATTTTTATTTATTTAATTATTTTATTTTATTTGTACATATTTATTTAGTTTAAGTTTATGATTCAGATAGTGAATGATAAGGAGGTTCAATGCTAAATTCAAACTCTTTGTATGACACATTGGAAAATGGGATCAGGAACCAAGAGAGTGTTAAAAATTGGGATGCCCAAGCATCTTTAGATGCTCGAGTGGAATCGTTTTGCAGGGCTACCGATCAACTCTCTTCTCCTATCCTTTCATCTCAAGTCTTTTGTGAATTTTGTTGTGGTTTACATGTGTGTAATGATTATCCATTGTATAGTGATGTTGCTCATTATTCTTATAACTGTGAACAGGTGAATTATACGGAAAGTTGGCCAAATGACTCGTATGGAAGCATCTACAATCAAGAGTGGAGCACTCATTTACCCTTTGGATGGAGCTTAGATGGCCAAGAACCACTAGGAATTCGAAGCAACTACATCGAAATTTAATCTTGCACCTTCAACTCAAGATAAAGAGTTAGTGTCAGAGGAGCTGATGATGAGGTTCATAACAAGTCTTGAGGAAAGATTCCAACAAACAGAGAGGATACTTGAAGATCAACAAGCCTCGATTAACAACATAGAGCATCAAATAGGCTTAATCTTCAAGATACTAGCTGAAGAGCAATCGAGAACTCTATCAAACGCTACTGAATCCGAGGAACATTTGAGCTCGCCACTTTACGCTCAGTGAGAATTTTTCTGGTTTATCTACTATGTTTGATGATGATGTTTCTGTGCAGGACGATTTCTTGAACATGGAGATGGAACTAGAAAAGGAAGAGGCGAACATAATTCCTCTGAAAGACTATCAAGAGGAATGTACAGTTGATGATGCTGAGTTGCAGTTAGAGGAATTGTTGGTAGATTTTCCACAAGTCCCTTTGATGATGGAAGATGAGCACGAGTTATCCAATGAAGAAGTCTTGGAGGAGCTCGAGTTTCTTCTAGCAAGTGAACCAAGCCAGGGACTGAAGAAAACCATCAACACTCCTGAAGAAATGGCCCAACCGTCGATCCTTCCAATTGTTGAAACTCTAGCTTTCAAATTGGAAGAGCCCCTAGAGCATCATGACTACGTGCAAATATATGAGGAGCGAGTTTTGCCCATCATACTGGCAGCTTGCTTGACTGTCGGGAAGAGGAAGTTGACGATTATCCCTCTAAGCGGATATTTGAAGCCATTTGCTTGGAAGAAGGATGGATGGTCGCCAATCCCCAACGTTTGCTTTTCACCATGAGTCCAGCTAAGAAGACTCATCACATCAAAAAGAAGCGCTTTTGGGAGGCACCCCAAACTTTATCTTTAATCTTTAATATTTTAACCTTTTGTTTTGAAACATTTTATTAGTTTTAGTTTTCATATTTTCAGTTTCGATTTTATTTCTTTATTTTATTATTTTCAGATTCTACCGAGGAGGCACTGAATTTCCACAACATCAGCCTCGATGGATGATCAGGCGATCCCCTAGATCTTTTTATTTTTCTGCATTTATTTACTTTATTTTTCATACATGTCATGCACTTGGATTTTATTGCCTTTGTTCTCTTAGTTGAGCATTCCATGCGGGGTATCCATAACATTTTACACTGAGGACAGTGTGTTCTTCAAGTGTGGGGTGCTTACGGGTAAACCTTAATCTCTCATATGGATTTTTAATATATCTGAAATTGCCATGGCTAGGTGTTGTGTATTTTTAGAGGATGTTAAGACACTGTGTTTTTATGCACTTGAGTATGCTATTTTTGAGCTGATTGATGACTTGATTTATAGAATTGTAGTTACTTTTCTTTGTTGTTCATTATCCTTGGAAAACAATTTATGGTGTTTTACACATCAACCCTGCCGGGTTAAACCGGTGTTATTTAATTATTTTTCGAATTATCAAATTTTAACTTAGAACGTTGATAATATCATATGCATGTGTTTCTTAAATAATGATTCAATTAATGATGTTGCGAACCAACTGCACCTAATACCACACCTGAAAGTGAGATTTTGAGCCAGTTAAGCATTCATTATGCTTATGCTCTTTATATTTCTTGTTTGAGTGTGCATTGTACTTAACTTTGCTTCTAGAACTTGCTTTGTAATGCGTGTTGAAGTTACATGAATATTGTGAATACCATGAGATGATTTGGGCGATTTAGGATTCCCCACATTTGACCAAAAGCCTACCACCTTATGTTTCCATTAGTTAGCCAATTTTTGAGCCTTAACCTTTTCTTCATAATCTACACCTATACACTTCAATTATACCATTCTTTACATTTATCTTTCCTTTACCCTTATGCTGGAATTTCTTTATGTGATATGTTCGACTTTATGTGGGATTAAAATGCTAGTTGCTATGTTGGTAAATTCACTAAATCTTTTTGATATTTTAAATGCTCCCCTTGATCCAATTTGTATTTGTTATTCTTTATGTTTATTCGAGTTGTATGCAAGGCCGCTAATAAGTCGCTAGTTCATTTCTTTAAAAAAAAAAAAAAAAAAAAAAAAGAGAAAAAAAAAGAAGAAGAAGAAAAAAAATATAATAAACAAATCTCTTTAATTATTTATCTTTTTATTGGATTTAGAGCATTTGCGAGTGTTATTCTATGAAGTAGGGATTTTAGTGAATGATTTTTTTTGTGATCTTAGGCATTTAATCCTTTGAGCATATAATATTGTTTATCGCATGAATTCCAGCATTTTCATACTTCTGTCCAAATCTTCGTACCTTTACCCTAGCCCCATTACAACCTTGGTAAAGACCCTTTGATTTTGGTATTTACTTATTCACAGTAGCGAAGATATGATTTATAAGCAAGCTTATGGTGAGCGGGTCTTGTGCATTTGCTTTGAGGGATTTGTTATTTACCTAATATACACTTTGAGCGACTTGAGTGATCCCTGTGAGGCATTGGTTCATGATGTTGGTGTTGAGTTGTAATTTAAGTTACTCATGCATTAATATTATTTCCATTCTTTGTTAATGATTTGTAATTTGATTTATGATTGAGTATCCTTTGAGATGTGTTGAATACTCTCTGTTGTGGACTAGGGGCATAAACTGAAATGAATTGCTAACTGTAGTTTTGTGGGTTGAGTTGTTAATTGCTTGAGGACAAGCAATAGCTTAAGTGTGGGGTAATTTGATGAGCATAGTTTTACACATATTTGCTTGCATATTATTGCGTATGTTCTTAGTAATTATTGTGCTTTTATTCCCAGATCACCCGTGTTTTATGTTCTTTTACATTTCAGGAACATTTATAGGACCATCATCGGTGTTTAAGCAATTATAGATCAATACGTGCGGAAACGGACGAGAATTCATCAAGATCGGACAAGACCCCGCGTTGCATACATTGAGCACGGCCTGAGTCAAGGCCGTGCTGACCATCACGGCCTGGACTCTGGCCGTGACCAACGATCAAAACTTGGTCTTCAAAACAATAGTTTGGGCACGGTTTCTGTAGCCACCACGGCCTCCAGCACGGGGAGCAACACGGTCATGGTGAAACCCTAGTTGGTGAGATCCACAGTTTTAGCACGGCATGGACTCCGAAGCCAAAGACGGCCTTGACCACGTACTGAGTTAAATATATAAGAAAAAATAAATTTTCCGAGAGAAAAGAGGGAAAAGAGTGACATTAAGCCCTAGTGGTCGGTTCGGCTTCGCACAATACCGAAAAGTAGAGAGAGTTGCAGTGAGTAGAATCCTGAATCGTAAGATTCCGAGTGCAAAAACAGAGTAGAGCAATTCAAGAGGCAGTTTGGGAGATTAATCAAAGTGTAGATCTAGATTTGGAGCTGTTCATCCAATTCGAGAGAAAAGGGTGTACATGTTTTATTTTCATTATTCTTTCATTGTAATTGATTTCCTAGATTGTTTAAACATGAACATGTTTAGCTAAATTGATTAAATCCATTGGGATTTCTTTGCTATGTTGGTTTGATATTATATTTGTCACGACCCACTTTGGGGGCCCATGACCGGCACTAGGGAATGGGTAGGCTTAAGGCCACCGAAACCCGTAGTAAGCCTTACCAACCCGCAAATCCATATATACAATTAACCAAATATAAAGTAGTCATAATTGTCTTGCACAATAAATCACCATACTACCAACAGGAGTCAGAACAGTTATATAAATTTTAGAATTTCCTACTGCGGATACTCTAGAGTAAAAATGACAAGTATAGAAGTACAAGATAATTACAAAGTCCGAAGAAGAAGAAGTCGGACTGTCGAATGTGCGATGGCGAAGGTCTTTAACTTTCACTTGAAAAAAAATTACAACTGAGACTGTCAGTCTCGAGAGTGAGTCAAAATCAAATAATCTAAGGACTATTGCAACCTTCACATGATATATTAGTTATTCAGAACAATATACCAATTTCTGAATATAATTGCAATCATAATATATAATCATACACCATAGTAATAAAATGATAAAAGAAGAGAGTGTAAATAAATAAAGACATTTTTACTTTCACGGGACGTGTGGCTAAGTAGAACCCTAACCCCAAATTCTAACAGCCATTTTGGCTCTCTTAATCCAAATAAGATCATGCCCCGAGAGCAATGCTCACTGTAGACCTTACCTCCACCGGTCACTTAAGTATCCAAATAAGAAATCTAGTAGCCATTCAAATTTCTTAATCCAATAAGATCGCTCGAGAGCAATGCTCACCGTGGACCTTACCCACCGGTCACTTAAGTATCCAAATAAGAAATCTAGTAGCCATTCGGCTCTCTTAATCCAATAAGATCGGGCGCCCCGAGAGCAATGCTCGACCAGGACCTTACCTCCACCGTCACTTAAGTATCCAAATAAGCCCCGAGAGCAATGCTCGACCAGGGACCTTACCTCCGGCAATTTACACAAATCAGCCCAGAGCCATGCTCGACCGTGGCAAACCCATAAATATCTTATTACATGTCCATGATCATTACCGGCAGACGCCGTCCTTATGTAACCCATCAAAGGCATGTTCTACAAGCCACATTTCCCAATTCGCAATCATCACATATAATAAATATCATTATCCGATGAACTCATCCAACACATATCGGAAATAAAGATTAAAGATTTAAGATAAAACAACGTGCAATTTGTGAGGGAAAAATAATAACGTTTGTCTTATTATAACATACTAATAATAATATTTATATTATTTCAAATATTAATAATCAAGTGAAATCATTTATTTTATGATACTAATAATCATATTAAGCACAAATTCTAAATAGCATATTAAAATCGGACTAGCAATAGCGCAGATTAAATGACTTTAACTCACGATTTGATGCGTTCCACACCGCCCCTACGCCTCGGGTGGAGTCAAGTGAAGGCTGAATTATCTAATAACAAAAGACATACAATTAATAGACATTCAAAATTCTTCCTAAACTTAGACCCTAAGGTCGACCGCCTAGAATTAAATTAGACTCGAGGATTCTGCCGAAATTTGATGTGAACCTCCCTAAATTACGGATATTTACCCCTCAGAAACGGGTCCAGACCTGCCAAAACATATCAAACATGCCGGAATTTAATAACAGGAGCCGCCACAAGAATCGCATTAATATTTTCCGACTCCAAAACACCACAATCCAAACAATTTAATTTGATTTATTTTTAAACTACCCAACACAAGCAATTAATAGCCTCAATAACATTCTAATATTATAACAAAATTTTCGAGTCTAATAAAATTATACCGAGTTAAAATTAAAATATTCCGCTGGCCCGAAACACTGGGTCCTAAGCCCGCCAATGTTGTCGAATTCAAATCCGGAGCGCCCACGCCAAGCTCAAGTTGCGGGAGTCCTAAGTACAAGAGTTTTGGCCGGAAGAGGCCTAAGGCGGCGGATCGGGGCCGGAAAGTCGCTGCTCACGCGACACTTCCCAAGGTCACGGCAAGGATTTTCCGACGGAGGAGGGTTGCTTCCGGTTTTGGGGATGGGGAGTTCGATTCCGCGTCGGTTTATGGAAAGGACGCCGGCAGGAGGCCGAATCGACGATGGCAGCCTCTTCGCCCTTCGCGGTCGCGGAAAGGAAGGAGGAGGGAAGGCCGAATCTGCCATGGCGGCATGAGGCGGTGCGGGGAGAAGGCAATGACGGGAGAGGGAGAAGGAAGGGAGGAAGGAAAAGGAGGAGGGGAGGGAAAAGGAGAGATTTTTTTTTTTAAATATATATATATATTATATAATTATTATTATTACAACTAAGGGTGTTACATTCTACCTCCCTTAGAAAAGAAATTCGACCTCAAGTTTAAACCATGGCCCACTTAGGATTGAAATAAATTAGGGTAGAGGCTTCTCATTTCCTCGCCGGTTTCCCGGTGTACACTCTTCGGACAAATGATTCCGCCACAAAACTTTGACCATCTGAATAATTTTAGAGCGGTGGCGAACTTGAGTATCCACGATCCTGACTGGCTGCTCCTCGTAAGTCAAATCTTCACCAACTTCCACATTTTGTGGTTGTAACACATGCGAAGGGTCTGAAATATACTTTCTTAACATCGATATGTGGAATACCGGATGCACGTGCGAGAAGTTCGGTGGCAAGTCTAGTTTGTATGCCACATCTCCACCGCTTAATAATCTCAAAGGGTCCCACATAACGAGGTGCCAATTTGCCCTTCTTGCCGAACCGCAACACACCACGCATAGGAGACACCTTCAAGAATACACATTCCCCAACACTGAATTCCACGTGCTTCCGCTTTGGATTCGCATAACTTTTCTGCCTACTAAAAGCTGTCTTCAGTCGCTCGCGAATAACCAGAATCTTTTCTGAAGTGATCTGAACCAATTCCGATCCTGCTAACTTCCGTTCACCAACTTCTTCCCAACATACGGGGGATCTACACTTCCGACCATACAAGGCCTCGAAAGGTGCCATTTTGATACTTGCATGATAGCTGTTATTATACGCGAATTCGACCAACGGTAGATACCAATCCCATTGACCACCAAAGTCTATCACGCACATCCGAAGCATATCCTCTAAAGTCTGAATAGTCCTTTCTGATTGTCCGTCCGTCTGAGGATGGAAGGCCGTACTGAAGTCCAACCTGGTACCAAGTTACTCTTGCAACTTTTTCCAAAACCTTGAAGTAAATTGCGGCCCCCTGTCAGTCACTATGGAAACCGGGACGCCGTGAAGACTGACAATCCTTTCCAGATACACTCTTGCATACTTAGCTACAGAGTAGGTAGTCTTTACCGGAAGAAAATGCGCTGACTTAGTCAATCGATCCACAATTACCCAGATGGAGTCATAACCAGCAAAAGTCTTGGATAAACCTGATACAAAATCCATAGTAATCCTTTCCCATTTCCACTCTGGTATAGGAAGCGGCTGCAGTAAACCAAACGGCTTCTGATGCTCTAATTTAACCTGCTGACACGTTAGACATTTGGAGACAAACTCTGCTACATCTCTCTTCATCCCGCTCCACCAATAATTTCCTTTCAAATCATGGTACATCTTTGTGGAGTCTTGGGATGCACTGTAAGATGTACGTTGAGCTTCTTCTAAAATCTCCTTCCCGAGATTATCCACATCGGAACACAGCCTAGAGCCCATCATGAGGGTGCCATCATCATTTGTAACAAAGTTATTAGCTCGACCGCCGCACATCTTCCAAGATTTTCTGCAATCGTGGGTCCCGATTCGAGCCATCCCGATTCGTCCACAAGCATGACCTAATCCGAAATGTGCTAATAATGCACCCGATTCTAATATCTCCACCGTAACCCTTGATCATATAGTTCATGCAACTCTCTAACCAAATGGTCTCTTCTCTACACCGACATGAGCAAGACTACCTACCGACTTCCCCGCTCAAAGCATCACCACAACATTCGCATTACCCGAGTGGTAGAGAATATTACAATCATAGTCCTTCGGAAGCTCTAACCACCTTCTCCGCCTCAAAGTTCAAATCCTTCCGTTGAAAAATATACTTTAAGCTTTTATGATCCAGATAAATCTCGTGACGCCTCCATGAGATAGTGCCTCCAAATCTTTAATGCAAAATTATCACGCCATCTCCAAATCGTGGGTCGGGTAATTTTGTTCATGCTTCTTCAATTGCCTAGACGCATAAGCTATTACCTTTCCATTTTGCATCGGAACACAACCCAAACCCACTCTAGAAGGCCGTAATACACCGTGAATCCACTAGTCCCGGAAGGTAAGGTCAACACCGGAGTCAAGTCAAACAAATTCTTCAACTTTTGAAAGCTTCTCTCACACGCATCACCCACCCAAACCCTGACATTTTTCCGAGTCAACTTAGTCAAAGGCGCCGCTATCCTCGAAAAGTCTTGCACAAATCGACGGTAGTAGCCTGCCAACCCTAGAAAGTTACGACTTCACCACCGGGTTGGCCTCCGCCATTCACCACCGCCTCCACTTTCTTAGGGTCCACTTGAATACCCTCTTTAGACACTATGTGCCCTAGAAAAGCAAAGCTTTCCAACCAGAACTCGCACTTGGAGAACTTAGCGTACAATTGATGTTCCCTCAAAGTCTGAAGTACTATCCTCAAGTGCCACGCGTGCTCCTCTTCGCTTTTGGAATAAACCAAGATATCATCAATGAATACGATGACAAAACGATCCAGAAATTCCTTGAACACTCGATTCATCAAATCCATAAAAGCCGCCGGGGCATTAGTGAGTCCAAACGACATCACCAGAAACTCATAATGCCCACAACGCGTCCTGAACGTCGTCTTTGGCACATCTTCACCACGGATCCTTAATTGGTGATACCCCGATCGTAGATCAATCTTGGAGAAATACACCGCTCCCTGAAGCTGATCGAATAGGTCATCGATGCGAGGAAGCGGATACCGATTACGAATCATTGCCTTATTCAGTTGCCGATAATCGATGCAGAGACGCAAGGTACCATCCTTCTTCTTTACGAACAGAACAGGCGCACCCCAAGGAGACGTACTAGGTCTAATGAAACCCTTATCTAGGAGGTCTTGCAACTGCTCCTTTAGCTCTCTTAACTCGGCCGATGCCATTCGATAGGGCGGCAAAGAAATAGGTGTTGTACCCGGTATCACGTCGATACAGAATTCTATCTCTCTATTGGGCGGTAATCTAGGTAGTTCTTCTGGAAACACATCAAGAAACTCGCAAACCACCGGAACGTCTTCGACGCAACCTTTCCTTGCAGAGGTATCCCTAACCAAAGCCAAATATCCCTGACATCCACGGCGAAGCATCCGCCTAGCTGCAATCGCTGACACGAGGTTCGAGGGAGAAGGTATCCGCTCACCTTTAAAATAGAACTCCGAGTCTCCGTGGAATTGAAAAGTCACTTGTTTCTCCCTGCAAATTCAACATGGCGAAATGCATAGCTAACCAATCCATTCCCAATATCACATCAAAATCCATTACATCTAAAAGAATTAGGTCAGCAACCAAATCTCGTCCCTCAACAGACACCGGACACGACGGATACACGACATCGGTCTCTAAGGCCTTACTTAATGGCGTAGTGACCGACATCGGAATTCGAAGCCTAACGGGCTGGACATCCAATCTTAAGGCAAAACTAGGCGATACGAAAGAATGGGTAGCCCCAGGGTCTAACAAAACTCTAGCCTCAGAATGACAAACAAGAATAGTACCTGACACCACAAAGATTTGAGGCTCGCGATCTTCGGGGAGTAAGGGTAAACACTCTAGCTTGCCCCTACCGACCGCTGAGACTCAAGCTCGACCTTGAACCCTGCCCCCAGACCGGCCTCCTGAAGATCTACCTCCAAAACTACGGCCCTGCTGGCCAACAAACTGAGATCCATCTTGAAAATGTCCCGGGGTTGCAGGAAAAGCTGGTCGGGTCGCACTAGCGGACGAGCCTTGTGGAAAAGTCGGTCGATCAAATAGCGAGGACACTCTCGAGCCATATGTCCCATCTCACCACACCTAAAACAGGCTCCACTGGATGTTAGGCACGGTCCCTGATGTGACCTGCCACACATCTGACAAGTGCTGGCCCCAGAACTAGAGCTGCTGTAGCCTGAACTCTGCCCACTACCACTGAAGCCCTGACCAGGTCTGAATCCTCGGCTACTCCTCCGATTACGCCTACCCTTTCTGTGGATGCGGTGACTTCTCTGCACGGCCTGCTGGTCGGTACCTCCAGAGTAACTTCCACTACCATAGTACGGCACGACAGTCACAGACCGGACCGACCCTCAACCCTGGTTTTCTTCTTCCTACAATCGTCACCCCTTGACTAAACCCTCGTAGGCCATCTCCATCCCGCTTCGCCATGTCAGTAACTTCTAGGAAGCTACTCCTCCTAGATTGAACCAAGGAAACAAACTCTAGGCCGAGCCCTGAAATGTATTTGCTGTTCTTCTGCTCCTCAGTCCCCACAGCATGAGGTGCATACCTACTCAGCTGAACAAATTGCCTGGTGTATTCAGCCACAGATGATTCTCCCTTAACTAACCTTTCAAACCTCTCCCTGTACTCCTGCCTTACACTGAAAGGGATGAAGTACTCTTCGAATTTATCTCTGAATTGCCTCCACGACAACCCATCCAGAAAGGGGCGGATATAATCTCTAAACCACTGGGATGCTATTCCCTTCAAGGAAAACCCGGCCATCTCGATAGTCCTCCCGCCGAATAAAGGCAAATCAGACGCCCTCTTTTCAACCTCATCCAAAAAGTCCAAAGGGTCTCCAGCTGTCCCATCAAACTCCACAGGTCTTAACTTGGTATACTCAGACATAGGGACATCGTCCGGATTCTTGATACCGGACCCACTAGCACGACTTCGCACCCGAGCACCGGCCGGAAGACTAGCAACCGCTCTAAGGCCCTCTGCATCCCGGTCATACCGGACACAAAAGCCTCCACCGGAATTTCACCAAGACCATGTACCTCCCGAGCCTCGCCCCCGATCCGGTTGGGTACCGCCGAGGCCTACCTCGCCTTCCGGTACCATGGGTCGGGTCCGGAGGAGCCGCCTCGAGTAAAACTCATCTTCGCCTTGGCCGACCGCAATCGCTCGGGTTCTCGGCATTGGCAAGAGCTCGAAATGAACAACAAGTTATTAACCCAACAGACTCTCTAACGTATAGCGCAGATACTAGAATCAACGAAACATGCAAGGACAGACTCAATTTTTCCTAGTTCCTGCAGTAGTTTGGAAAGCTAACCTAGGTCGAAGGAAAAACTAAACCTAAGCTCTGATACCAACTTTGTCACGACCCACTTTGGGGGCCCATGACCGGCACTAGGGAATGGGTAGGCTTAAGGCCACCGAAACCCGTAGTAAGCCTTACCAACCCGCAAATCCATATATACAATTAACCAAATATAAAGTAGTCATAATTATCTTGCATAATAAATCACCATACTACCAACAGGAGTCAAAACAGTTATATAAATTTTAGAATTTCCTACTGCGGATACTCTAGAGTAAAAATGACAAGTATAGAAGTACAAGATAATTACAAAGTCCGAAGAAGAAGAAGTCAGACTGTCGAATGTGCGATGGCGAAGGTCTTTAACTATCACCTAAAAAAAAATTACAACTGAGACTGTCAGTCTCGAGAGTGAGTCAAAATCAAATAATTTAAGGACTATTGCAACCTTCACATGATATATTAGTTATTCAGAACAATATACCAATTTCTGAATATAATTGCAATCATAATATATAATCATACACCATAGTAATAAAATGATAAAAGAAGAGAGTGTAAATAAATAAAGACATTTTTACTTTCACGGGACGTGTGGCTAAGTAGAACCCTAACCCCAAATTCTAACAGCCATTTTGGCTCTCTTAATCCAAATAAGACTGGCGCCCCGAGAGCAATGCTCGACCAAGGACCTTACCTTAAGTCTGGTCACTTAAGTATCCAAATAAGAAATCTAGTAGCCATTCGGCTCTCTTAATCCAATAAGACTGGCGCCCCGAGAGCAATGCTCGACCAGGGACCTTACCTCTAGTCTGGTCACTTAAGTATCCAAATAAGAAATCTAGTAGCCATTCGGCTCTCTTAATCCAATAAGATCGCCCCCGAGAGCAATGCTCACTGTGGACCTTACCTCCACCGGTCACTTAAGTATCCAAATAAGCCGCCCCGAGAGCAATGCTCGACCAGTGACCTTACCTCCCGTGAATTTACACAAATCAGCCCAGAGAGCCATGCTCACCGTGGCAAACCCATAAATATCTTATTACATGTCCATGATCATTACCGGCAAGACGGTCCTCGATAATCCATCAAAGCATGTTCTACAAGCCACATTTCCCAATTCGCAATCATCACATATAATAAATATCATTATCCGATGAACTCATCCAACACATATCGGAAATAAAGATTAAAGATTTAAGATAAAACAACGTGCAATTTGTGAGGGGAAAAATAATAACGTTTGTCTTATTATAACATACTAATAATAATATTTATATTATTTCAAATATTAATAATCAAGTGAAATCATTTATTTTATGATACTAATAATCATATTAAGCACAAATTCTAAATAGCATATTAAAATCGGACTAGCAATAGCGCAAAGATTAAATGACTTTAACTCATGATTTGATGCGTTCCACACCGCTCCTACGCCTCGGGTGGAGTCAAGGGAAGGCCGAATTATCTAATAACAAAAGACATACAATTAATAGACATTCAAAATTCTTCCTAAACTTAGACCCTAAGGTCGACCGCCTAGAATTAAATTGGACTCGAGGATTCTCACTGAAATTTGATGTGAACCTCCCCTAAATTACGGATATTTACCCACCGTAAAACGGGTCCAGGACCTACCAAAAACATATCAAACATGCCGGAATTTAATAACAGGAGGGCCACAAGAACTGCATTAATATTTTCCCGACTCCAAAACACCACAATCCAAACAATTTAATTTGATTTATTTTTAAACTACCCAACACAAGCAATTAATAGCCTCAATAACATTCTAATATTATAACAAAATTTTCGTGAGTCTAATAAAATTATACCGAGTTAAAAATTAAAATATTCCACGCGTCCAAAACACTGGGTCGGAAGCCGGCCCCGCCAATGTCGAATTCAAACCGGAGCGCCACGAAGCTCAAGTTGCGGGGAGTCCGAAGTACAAGAGTTTTGGCCGAAGTGGCCGGAAGGCGGCAGATTGGGGCCGGAAAGTCGCTGCTCACGCGACACTTCCCAAGGCCGGCAAGGATTTTCCGACGGAGGAGGGTTGCTTCCGGTTTTTGGGGATGGGGAGTTCGATTCAGCGCCGGTTTGGAAAGGACGCCGGTAGGAGGCCGAATCGACGATGGCGGCCTCTTCGTCCTTCACGTGTCATGGGAAAGGAAGGAGGAGGGAAGGCGGCCGGCGGGCGGCATGAGGCGGTGCGGGGAGAAGGCAATGACGGGAGAGGGAGAAGGAAGGGAGGAAGGGAAAGGAGGAGGGGAGGGAAAAGGAGAGATTTTTTTTTTTAAATATATATATATATATATATATATAATTATTATTATTAAAACTAAGGGTGTTACATTGTTGGATTGTTTGAGTTGGTTTTGTATTCTTCTTGTTTTCAGTGTTAATAAGATTATGCATTATTCATGAGACGTTGTGAATTGTGATGTTTAGATTGCTTTATGAGATTGAGAAATCTGTTTGGCAATTTAAACTTTGAATAACAAGAACTGGTTAATAATCGCTTAGAGATAAGGATAATTAACTAGCCGGATTAAGAATTAACAAAGCTTAATAGAGGCGGATTAAAGCTTAATGCTAATTTAAGAATCAATCGTTAGGAAGAGATTCCAACTTTAGGTTATTAGGTTTAGGAATTCGGTTATCTCGAGAGAGAAACCGAATTGATTAAGAATTCGGCCCACGGGTAGCATAATTAGACTCACCGATCCTTTATCTTTTGTTCGGTTGCCAACTAGTTTAGATTCCCTTTGGGTTTGTCTTCTTGTCTTGATTATTTCATTTATTAATTACTCCTGCATCTCCCTCGGAACTTAGCTTGTAGTTAATAGTTAGTTTAGAAATTATTCATTATCCATTTTAGGTTAATATAACAAAGAACAAAGGAGTAACTCTAGGCTTTCACTTTCCCGAGGAATACGACCTTGATACTCGCCATTAGTGCTAGACTGCATCGATAGGTACACTGCCTTAGATTGTAGCTAACACGAGTAGCAACCATCAGTACAATACCTTCAGGAAGGTCTATAAGATCCCAGACTTCGTTCTTATACATGGAATCCATTTCTGATCTCATTGCCTCATGCCATTTACTAGAGTCAATATCTGATATTGCCTCTTTGTAACTAGTAGGATCATTTGTATGATCTGCATCTCCATAAATGAATTACTCTTTTACATTCCCATGGAGCATGCCATATCTCTCTGGTGGATGAGAAATTCTACTAGATCTTCAAGGTAATCTAATGATGGGGTTGATAGGCACTGGTTCATTGATTGGTTCTTGACTAATTCATTATTCAGATAACACTTCATCGAGTTCTATCTTCCTCTTGCTCCTACTATCTTGAATAAATTGTATTTCAAGAAAGAGAGCATTTGTACTAATAACGATGGTTATATCAAGAGGAAGATAGAAATAATATCCTTTTATTTCTTTATCACAAAAGCTGGATAGCCCCAAATCTTAACATGTTTAAGATTGGTTTCCTTATTGTTACATACCTCATATGGAGTTTTAGGAACAGATTTGAAAGTCACTCTGTTCAAAAGGTATAACGACGTAAGGAGGGCATATCCCCATAAGGAAATGGGTAAATCAGTAAAGGTCATCATCGATCGTACCATGTCTAACAAGGTGTGATTCCTCCTTTCAGATACACCATTCAATTATGGTGTCCCAACGGGAGTAAGTTGTGAAACAATGCCATGTTCCTTAGAAACTTATCAAACTCGCTGCTCAAATATTCACCACCTCGGTCATATTGAAGGGCTTTAGTACTTAGGCCTGTCTGATTCTCACTTCAGCTTTAAATTCTTTAAACTTTTCAAAGGGTTCAGACTTATATCTCATAAGATATAAATACCCATACTGTGATAAATCATCAATAAAGGTAATGAAGTAAGTGTAACCACCACGTGCCATAATGTTAAAAGGTCCACCTACATCATTATGTATCAATCCTAAAGCATTCGAAGCTTGTTCCCCTCATCCCGTAAAGGGTAATTGCATCATTTCACCTTGAAGACAAGATTCACACATCAAATATGGTTCAAAAACAATGGAATTCACTTATCCTATTTTAACCAATTTAATGATTCTTTCTTCTACAATATGACCTAATCTAAGATGCCATAAATATCTCAGATTTAGATTTTTGATTGCTTTAGCATTTATGTTCACATTATGTGCTCCAATTATATCTACAAATAAATTTAAATAATAGAGACCATTAATTAAAGTACCATATACATTCATTTCCAAAATGAACTTGGCAAACATCATTTGCAAATTTGAATTAATAATTCTCAACTACTAAAGCAGAAAGTGAAATGATGTTTCTATATGCATTAGGTACATATAAGCAGTCCTTTAATAATAATTTATATCTAGTAGATAAAATAACAAAATAGTTCCTATGGCGACTACAGTAACACTTGCTCCATTCCCAATCTTTAGAACTATCTCATCCTTCTTAAGGATCCTAGTTGCTGCCAGATCCTGCATAGAACTACAAACGTAAGTACTAGCACCAGAATCTAACACCCAAGAATTAGATGATGATAAACTAAATGAAAAACAAGACTCGAAAACAAAAAAGATAATAGTACCTTCACCTTCCTTGACTCTCAAGGATTTCAGATACTCAGCACCTTTACGTTTCTAGTGTCTTTCCTTTTGACAAAACAAACACCTCCCTTTGTCATTAGACACTTCCTTGCCCTTTCCTTTGCCTCTAGCCTTGAAGACCTTACTAGTGGGTTTAATCGCAGATTTTTCCTTTGCCTTTTTCTTTGACTTGGTCCCACTAGTTGAAGCAAAGACAAGAGCAGGCTCCTTACCTTTACCCTGCATAGTTCCTGAGCTATCGCTATTTAATTAAGGAGCTCAACTAGTGTACACTCAATTTTGTTCATATGAAACTCATAATGAACGTGGAAAAGGATACAGGCAATGATTGTAGTATCAAATTAGTCTTTAAATCTGCATCTATAGAGAAATTTAAAACCTCAAGATGCTCAATCAAATTGATCATCTTAAGTACATGTGCTGACAAATTAGCGTCCTCAGCCATCTTAGATCGAAACAACTGCTTTGATATCTGATATCTATTAGTTTTGCTCTATTCACCATACAACTCTTGAAGGTGAAGAATGATGCTAGTAGCATCATATCTTGTTATGCTATCTCTGCAGCTCATTAGTCATGGAAGCAAGATATAACACCTAGCTTGCATGTCATTAGAGCACCACTTCTCAAGTGTAGCATGTTCCTCTTCTGATGCCCCTATAAGAAGGGGATCGGGGAACCCTAGTATTAAGGGCATAGGCAATGCATTTAGAATTGAGAACTATTCTCAAATTCCTAAGTCAGTCAATGAAATTCACTCCAGTCAACCAGTTAGCATCAAGTATGTCCGCAAGTGGATTGAGGGGGCCATTTTAAAACTGCAAAGAATAATAGATTATTAGTGACTTGTTATGTAATTTCATTTTGATTTTGGTCTTTAAATCAAAATGATGACTCCCACTAACTTGACCAATCTCAGTTCCTAGTAAGAAACAGAAATCCTCATTGGTGGATTTTGATAGGCTAATTGTGTTAGCTAAAATCTAAGGCAGTGAACCTATTGATGCAGTCTAGCACTCATGGAGGGTATCAAGGTCGTATTCCTCAGGAAATTGAAAGTCCAAAGTTACTTCTTTGTTCTTTATTATATTAACCTAAAATGAATGATGAATAATTTCTAAACTAACTAATAGCTACTAGCTAAGTTCTAAGGGAGATGCAGGAATGAATGGATAAATAAAATAACCAAGACAAGAAAGCAAACCCAAAGGGAACCTAAACTAGTTCGCAATCAAACAAAAGATAAAGGATTGATGAGTCTAATTATGCTACCCGTGGACGAATTCTTAACTGAATTCGGTTTCTCTGTCGAGATAACCGAATTCCTAAACCTAATAACCTAAAGTTGGAATCTCTTCCTAACGATTGATTCTTAAATTAGCATTAAGCCTTAATCCACCTCTATTAAGCTTTGTTAATTCTTAATCCGACTAGTTAATTATCCTTATCTCTATGTGATTATTAACCAATTCTTGCTATTCAAAATTCCAATTGCCAAATGGATTTCTCAATCACATAAAGCAATCTAAACACCACAATTCACAACGTCTCATGAATAATGCATTATCTTATTAATACTAAAAGCAACAAGAATACAAAACTAACTCAAACAATCCAACAATATAATATTAAGCCAACATAGTAAAGAAATCCCAATGGATTTAATCAATCTAGCTAAACATATTCATGTTTAAAACAATCTAGGAAATCAATTACAATGGAAGAATAATGAAAATGAAACATGTACACCCTTTTCTCTCGAATTGGATGAATAACTCCAAATATAGATCTGCACTACGATTGATCTCCTCAATTTGCCTCTTGAATTGCTCCACTATTGTTTTGCACTCGGAACCTTGCGATTCCGGTGTTCTTCCTCTCTACAACTCTCTCCCGCACTCAGCACTATGCAAAAACTGAACCAGCCGCCAGGGCTTTCTCTCACTCCTTCCTCCTCTAACCCTAAAAAATTTGTTTTCCTTATATATTTGTTTCAACAGGGCCGTGGTCAAGGCCGTGCTGGTCACACGGCCGGAGTCCAGGCCGTGCTGAACATTCGGATCTCACAGATTCGGGTTTCCTCATGGTCGTGCCCCCACCGTTTCTGAGCCACCACGGACCGTGCTGGAGGCCGTGGTGGCTACGGAACCCGTGCCCAAAGTGCCAATTTCAAGGATAAAAAACTCATGGTTCACAGCCAGAATCCAAGCCGTGGTGATCAACACGGCCTTGACCTAGGCCATGCTCAATGTATGCACTGCGAGCTCTTGTTCGATCTTGATGAATTCTCGTCCGTTTTCACATGTATTGATCTATAATTGCTCAAATACTGATGATGGTCCTATAAATTCTCCTGAAATGCAAAAGAACACAAAACACGGATGATCTTAGAATAAAAGCACAATAATTGCTAAGAAAATACGCAATAATATGCAAGCAAATATGTGTAAAACTATGCATATCAAATCACCCCACACTTAAGCTTTTGCTTGTCCTCAAGCAATTAACAACTCTTCTTACAAAACTGTAGTTAGCAATTCCTTATAGTTTATGCCCCTAATCCACAACAGATAGTATTCAACACATCTCAAAGGATACTCAATCATAAATCAAATTACAAATCATTAACAGAGAATGAAAATAATATTAATGCACGAATAACTTAAATGATAACTCAACTTAAACATGACGAACCAATGCTTCACAGGGATCACTCAAGTTGCTTAAAGTGTATATTAGGTGAATAATAAATCCCTGAAAGTAAAAATGCACAAGACCCGCTCACCATAAGCTTGCTCATAAATCATATCTTTGCTACTGTGAATAAGTAAATACCAAAATCAAAGGGTCTTTACCAAGGTTGTAATGGGGCTAAGGGAAAGGTACGGAGATTTGGGAAAAAAGTGTGAAAATGCTGGAAATCTTGCAAATAAACAATAATATATGCTCAAAGGATTAAATTCCTAAAAACATAAAAAGAATTATTCACTAAAATCCTTACTTCGTAGAATAATGCTCACAAATGCTCTAAATCCGATAAAGATATAAAGAATTAAAGAATTTTATTTATTTTCTTCTTCTCTTTTGTTTTTTTTTTTTTCATTTTCTTCATCATTTTTTTTGAATAATAAACTAGCAGCTTATAAGAATTGCTGCATACATAAAGAATAAAAATACAGTTTGGATTGGATAGAGCATTTAAAATATCAAAAAGATATAGGTGAATTTACCAACATAACAACTGGCATTTTAATCCCACATAAGGTTGAGCAAATCATAAAAAAGAAATTCCAGCGTAAGGATAAAGGAAAGATAAATGTAAATGATGGTATAATTAAAATGTATAGGTGTAGATTATGAAGAAAGGTTAAGGCTCAAAACTGACTAACTAATGGAAACATAAAGGGTAGGCTTTTGGCTAAATATAGTGAATCCTAAATCGCCCAAATCATCTCATGGTATTCACAATATTCATGTAACTCCAACACGTATTACAAAGCAAGTTCTAGAAGCAAAGTCAAGTACAATGCACACTCAAACAAGAAATATAAAGAGCATAAGTATAATGAATGCTCAACAGGCTCAAAATCTCACTTTAAGGTATGAATTAGGTGCAATTGGTTCACAACATCATTAATTGAATCATTACTTAAGAAACACATGCATATGACATTATCAACGTTCTAAGTTAAAATTCGACAATTCGAAAAACAATTAAATAACACCGGTTTAACCCGGCAGATTTCCAAGGACAATGAACAATAAAGAAAAGTAACTACAATTCTATAAATTAAGTCATCAATCAACTCAAAAATAGCATACTTAAGTGCACAAAAACACAGTGTCCTAACATTCCCTAAAAATACATAACACCTAGCGATAGCAATTTCAGATATATCAAAAAACCATATGAGAGAGTAGGATTATAAGGTTTACCCACAACCGCCCCACACTTGAAGAACACACTGTCCTCAGTGTAAAATGTTATGGATACTCCGCATGGAATGCTCAACTAAGAGAACAAAGGCAATACAATCTAAGTGCATGACATGTATGAAAAATAAGGTAAATAATTGCAAAAAAATAAAAAAAATCTAGGAGACTGCCCCGATCATCCATCGAGGCTGATGTTGTGGAAATTCAGTGCCTCCTCGGTAGAATCTGAAAATAATAAAATAAAGAAGTAATCAAACTAAAAATAATGATTAAATAAAATATGAAAACTTAAGACCAATAAAATGTTTCAAAATGAAAGGGTAAAATATTAAAAATAAAAAATAGAATTTGGGGTGCCTCCCAAAAGCACTTCTTTTTGATGTGATGAGTCTTCTTAGCTGGACTCATGGTGAAAAGCAAATGGGCGTGATCGACGACCATCCATCCTTCTTCCAAGCAAATGTCTTCAAATATCCACTTAGAGGGATAATCGTCAATTTTCTCTTCCCGACTGTCAAGCAAGCTGCCAATATGATGGGTAAAACTCGCTCCTCGTATAATTGCACATAGTCATGATGCTCTAGGGGCTCTTCCAATTTAAAAGCTGAAGTTTCACCAATTGGAAGCATTGACGGTTGGGCAATTTCTTTAGGAACGTCAATGGTTTTCTCCAGTCCTTGTCTTGGTTCACTTGCTAGAAGAAACTCGAGCTCCTCCAAGACTTTTTCATTGGATAACTCATGCTCATCTTCCATTATCGAAGGGACTTGTGGAAAATCCACCAAAAATTCCTGTAACTGCAACTCAGCATCATCAACTGTACATTCCTGTTGATAGTCTTTCAGAGGAATCATGTTCGCCTCTTCCTTTTCTGGTTCCATCTCCATGTTCAAGAAATTGTCCTGCACAGAAGTATCATCGTCAAACATAGTAGATAAACTAGAAAAATTCTCACTTGAGCGCAAAGTGATGGCGCTCAAATGTTCCTTGGATTCAGTAGCGTTTGATGGAGTTTCCCATTGTTCTACCGCTAGTAACTTGAATATCAAGCCTACTTGATGCTCTATGTTCTCAATTGAGGCTTGTTGACTTTCAAGTACCCTCTTTGTTTGTTGGAATCTATCATCAAGATTTGCAATGAACCTCATCATCAGCTCCTCTGACACTAACTCTTCATCTTGAGTTAAAGGTGCAAGATTAAGCTGCTGATGTAGTTGCTGAAATCCTGGTGGTTCTTGGCCATCTAAGCTCCATCCAAAGGGTGAATGAGTGCTCTACTCTTGATTGTAGGTGCTTCCATACGAGTCATTTAGCCAACTTCCCATATAATTCACCTGTTCACAGTTATAAAAACAATGAGTAAAATCACTACATAATGGACAATCATTACTAAATGTAAATCATAACAAAATTTGCAAAAAACTTGAGATGAAAGGATAGGAGTGGAGAGTTGATCGGTAGCCCTGCAAAACGATTCCACTCGAGCTTCTAAAGATGCACGAGTATCCCATTTTTAGCACTCTCTTGGTTCCTGATCCCATTTTCCAACGTGTCATACAAAGAGTTTAGCATTGAACCTCCTTATCATCCACTACCTGAATCATAAACTTAATTAAATAAATATGTACAAATAAAATAAAATAAATAAATAAATAATAATAAAAACCATAAAATAATAATAAATAAATAAAATGGCTAAATTAACAAATAGCAAATTTCACTCTAGTTTTCAAACATTCCCCTGCAACGGCACCAAAAACTTGATAGGCTAATTGTGTTAGCTACAATCTAAGGCAGTGAACCTATCGATGCGGTCTAGCATTCATGGCGAGTATCAAGGTCGCATTCCTCGGGAAAGTGAAAGCCTAGAGTTACTTCTTTGTTCTTTGTTATATTAACCTAAAATGAATGATGAATAATTTATAAACTAACTAATAGCTACTAGCTAAGTTCTAAGGAAGATGCAGGAATGAATGGATAAATAAAATAACCAAGACAAGAAAGCAAACTCAAAGGGAACCTAAACTAGTTCGCAATCAAATAAAAGATAAAGGATTGATGAGTCTAATTATGCTACTCGTGGATGAATTCTTAACTGAATTCAATTTCTCTCTCGAGATAACCGAATTCCTAAACCTAATAACCTAAAGTTGGAATCTCTTCCTCGCTATTGATTCTTAAATTAGCATTAAGCCTTAATCCGCCTCTATTAAGCTTTGTTAATTCTTAATCCGGCTAGTTAATTATCCTTATCTCTAAGTGATTATTAACTAGTTCTTGCTATTCAAAATTCCAATTACCAAATGGATTTCTCAATCACATAAAGCAATCTAAACACCACAATTCACAACGTCTCATGAATAATGCATTATCTTATTAATACCTGAAAGCAACAAGAATACAAAACTAACTCAAACAATCCAACAATATAATATTAAGCCAACATAGTAAAGAAATTCCAATGGATTTAATCAATCTAGCTAAACAATCTAGGAATTCAATTACAATGGAAGAATAATGAAAATGAAACATGTACACTCTTTTCTCTCGTATTGGATGAACAGCTCCAAATTTGGATCTACACTATGATTGATCTCCCCAATTTGCCTCTTGAATTGCTCCACTATTATTTTGCACTCGGAACCTTGTGATTTCGGAGTTCTTCCTCTCTGCAACTCTCTCCCGCACTCAGCACTATGCAAAAACCGAACCAGCCGCCAGGGCTCTCTCTCACTCCTTCCTCCTCTAACCCTAAAAAATTCATTTTCCTTATATATTTGTTTCAGCACGGAGCCGAGTCCAGCCGCCGAACATCTCGGATCTCATGATTCGGGTTTCCTTATGGTCGTGCCCCCGTCGGTGCTGAGCCACCACGGGCCGTGCTGGAGGCCGTGGTGGCTACAAAAACCGTGCCCAAAGTGCCAATTTTAAGGATTAAAAACTCATGGTTGGTCACGGCCAGAGTCTAGGCCGTGGTGATCAACACGGCCTTGACCTAGGTCGTGCTTAATGTATGCACTGTGAGCTCTTGTCCAATCTTGATGAATTCCCGTCCGTTTTCGCATGTATTGATCTATAATTGCTCAAATACTGATGATGGTCCTATAAATTCTCCTGAAATGCAAAAGAACACAAAACACGGGTGATCTTGGAATAAAAGTACAATAATTGCTAAGAAAATACGCAATAATGTGCAAGTAAATATGTGTAAAACTATACATATCAGATTTCTAGCAGGTGATTGATTTCTTACCAAATTTTAGTATCCCTCACGTTTCATTGATTATTGAGTTACTAAAATTTTATAAGTAAATATCTCATATTATATACATCTCATGCATGATCCAACGCTTCTAGTACTTTGAACCTCACGTTTTCATTGATTATTGGTCCATTGTACATAATTAAGTCGAGTCTACTATCTAATAAATATAATTGTAATATTAGAACCTCATCATGAGTCGACATATTGGCCACTAATAGAAATTATACTTATAGCATCAAATGCTTACTAAAATTCAATAGATTTGTCACATGATCTTTCATAACCCTCACAGTTTATCCATGATCGATTACTAAGACAATTAAAATCTTTAAATTTTACATGATAATTTTAGCCAATTATCTAAATTAAAAAATTAGATATAACAATCAAAATATAACAAAATTTAATTTTTTTTATACCGCTAGGCCTAAATTTTATTAAATTGAATTAGAAAGTGGATATTTAACACACTAAAAATTCATTTACATATATGAATTTAGTTAACAAAAGGATACTCGCTTAATCGGTTTATATCTATTAAACTCTAAATTAAAGTATAAATGTTAATGAAGTCAAAAGATTAAAAAAAAAAACTTAATAATATAATTTATTATAATGAAGGCTTACTTTTAGTTTAAATCATGATATTTTTAATTTTTACAAATTAACCATCCTTTCAATATTTTTAGCAATTCTAAATACAAGCTTCAAAAGATTTGTAATTTGAACTAAATATTTAAATTGGGTCTAAATCTTTATAACATAGATAACGGTCCTGCATAAGCTTGTCCAGCTCATTTCAGTGATTGCCACATTAGGAACATATGACATCCATGTAATCCTCTAATAATAAACTCAAAGAACCCAATTTACTAGCAACAAATACCACCGAATCAAATATTTGAAACCCTAAAAGAATAAGGACGGCAAGTTGTCAACCCTTTAATTGAAAAACATCTTTCACCATAATCACTGTCGAAAAATGGCACAAAGCTTAAGTAACTCACGAGTATCGTATACAAATGTGGTCCATAATGTCAGAATCTAGAAAGAAGATTCTGTCATTGTATAGTTAAAATGGTAAGTCAACTTTGTATGTAATATAATATTGCTCTTTTTGTAGAACAATAGCAATTAATTTTGAATTATTTTATATTTTCCAAGCATGACAACTGTCTTTTTTTTGAATGGTTAGATCAGAAATTAATGCTGAGACTAGAGCTTAAAGGGATAGTTTGCAAGAGCAAGCGAGATATAAAATTCATGAATGAAAAGAAATGAAAAATGATGAGCTAATGGTGAGTAATATAAAATTGGCAAAAAAATTTAAAGAAATTGAGTGTATGAAAACCCAACTGATTGAAAAGAAAAAAAGTTCTTAAGGCAAAGCATATGACACAAAGCATACTAGTATTTTTATCTGTGATGTTTTATATATTCATTTATTTTTGAAATTACAATTATGCAATAGGAGTGATATTATGTTTAAGTCTTTGATAGACCATTTTGGGTTCAACTTAAATCAATGAAGATATTCCTTGGCCACCCATGTAACTGTAGATTTTCTTTTCTTTTTTTTCATTTTCATTTGCTAATTATTTTCCCATAATAAATGAGTTAAATACTATTTATCTTGTGAGGTTTGGTCTAATACACAAGTTGCTATTGAGATTTGATCTAATACACAAGTTGATACCTGCATCTTTTTATTACATCAAAACTCTCTTTAATTTTAATAAAACTAACTACTATTTTTTTTTGTAGTCAAAAGACTAAACTGATAATTTAAAATTATAATTTGATTCTTAAATTTATTATTAAGTATCAAACTCGTACAAAATTAATTATATTATCAAATTATAATAAAACTTTATTTATAGCACAAGTTAATTTTAGTGTCTAATTAAAATAATAAATTTACTATTCTTTTACTTGTTCATATCTTTTATTTTTAGCATAATTTAGTCTTATAAAAATTTAAACATATTAGAAACACTTAATTTTTATTTAATATTATTAAATTACTATGTATTTAATTTCAGATTTTTAAATAAAATAAATAATTAAAGTTATTATTTTTGTTAGACATTAAAATTAAACTATATTAAAAATAAAAACTTTACTCGTAAATATTAATCATCCCATATTTATTACTAACATAATATATCATCTCCATAATATACACATCATCTTTCAACTCCTTATACTTACTAAAAGATTGCATACCAGATATATAGACTAACTAGACATATAGACAATATTTTAAGAATAGAGGCATTCATAACTTTGATAAAACAATACTTATAGACATTCACAACTTTGATTATATAATACTTATGGACAAAGTTTAAGAGCAAAGAAACCCTAATGTTGCCATTAACACAATAAACACCAACACCGGAAACCAGAAAAAGAGGGTACATAAGATTTTGGGTAACTCAGTGCTCTAACTTGCAATTGATGCCACTATATTCTTGCAATCTTCTTTGACAAATTAGTGATTAATAGAAGTAATGAAAGTTAATTACACATTAGAGATGATAAATTTCTTTTTGTTTCTATAAAGGAATTAGCGATCGGCAATTTCTATTATTATGAAATGAATTAGAGATTTTAGTGTAATCAACAATAACTTACATATTTCAAATAACTATTATAAACATTGCATTTTCAGAGTGGCAAAAAGGGTTCCCGACATGTTAACCCATTTACATGAGTTGGACAAGCTAAAGTAAGACCGATATCTATACTATATAAATTTAGATGGAGTTTAAGTGTTTAATTCGAATTATAAATTTCTTCAAATCTGAATTCGTTATTATACATATCAAAAATTAAATGCAAATACATTCAAATTGAAGTATATACTTTTCGAATTCATCCTCTTAAAATCGGATAAAATTGAATATCCGAAAATACTCAATCTTTACAATTTCTTTTTGTTTTAATAATAAAAATTCCCATTCCTATATTAGCCAATCTTACCGTGCATATTTTCATTTCATTTTCTCTTTTCTTTTTATTGGACAAGGAGTTGGAGAGACACTAACTTGTACCTCAATTGCCCATTTAGACACGTATACGTAAATTGTAATTAATAGAAGCAAAATTCCTAATCCAATGGTCTCTTGGCCTTCACCTTTCTTTACTATTCCAAGGTTCAGTCTTGTCTTTGGATTATAAAGATCCCAAATGGCTAAATGGAACTCATTCAGGATTCCATTTTACATTATGAGTTCTGCATCACAACGACAAAGAAAAGATCGCGATAGGATCAGTGGGTTGCCAGAGCCAGTTCAGTGTCATATTTTTTCATTTCTTAGTACCGTTGATGCAGTTAAAAGCAGCATTTTGTCCAGGAGATGGAGACACACCTGAACCTCAGTTGCTGATCTCGAATTGCATGATTCGTTGTGTCTCAACAGATGGTCTAAAAGAGCCAAACTAGCACATATGAAATCCTTTGTGGATTTTATGAACAGGGTTCTGATGCTCCATAAACACCCCTACATCGAGAGATTGAGTCTTACACTGAATAATGCATATTCTACTTCTGACATAAACTCATGGATATCAGGTGCAGTAACACATAATATTGAGGAGCTTGCTCTTTCCATCCGAAATGAATGTACTCTTCAGCTTCCTAAAATTCTTTTTACTTGTGAATCTTTAAAGGTTCTAAAGCTTGATTCTAAAATTGAATTCTTAAACTTTCTGAAGCTTGATTCTAGAATTGAGGTCAAGATTCCAAGATTTGTATGTCTCCGAGTCTCAAGGTCCTACATGTTGAATCTCTCCATTATTCTAGTGTGAAGAGGCTATTATCTAGCTGCAAAGTTCTTGAAGGATTGATAATTAAAGGATATTCTGAGAATGTGCAGAACATACATCTTCAGTCAACTTCACTGAAAAACTTAATAATTGATTTCAGCTATAGTTTAAACAAAGAATTTGAACTTGTTGTTGATACCCTGAAACTAGAATTTCTTCAGCTCATTGATTATAGTTCTCGATGCTTTGACATTTAGGTTAAAAATTTACACTCAGTAGTTGAAGCAACTCTTGATCTTTGGTCGATATATGATATTGCCCCTGAAACATTTGGGGCTCAGATGGCTCAGGTTCTGAAGCAAATCTATAGTGTTAGAGATTTAACCTTATCTTCACATTTTTTAAAGGTAAGACTGACTACATTGTAATGTTCATTGAAGTTTAAAGAATGAAAATGACTTCTTTTCTCCATTGTTAGGCTCTTTTTTATGGATCCAACCACATTGTGCCTTCTTTTCATAACTTGACTCGATTGGCGGTGACACTTTGTTTAAATTAATGGTAGAATTTGCTTGATATACTCAGAATTCTAATCTGAAAGTCCTAATAATTGATAAGGTCAGTCGAGATGAGAGGAATACAATACTTATATGTTTATGTTTCAGTTTATCTGCTGTTATAAGAAGTTATGGTATTAAGCCCTTGTTAATGTTAGAGTAAATAATCTTTCTCTGCAGAGTTCTTGTCACCCAATTCCTTGTGAGGCTTTGGATGAGGAACAATCTGTGCCTCAGTGCTTGACATCATCTCTTGAGAGATTGGAATTCACACGATTTAGTGGTGGTGCAGAAGATATGCGAATGCTGGAATATATCCTGGGAAGTGCAAAGATACTGAAGACAAATTTTAAGTTTTTTTTCCATTCCTTGAGCCAAGTAATCTGTCAAAGAAAAAGATAGTTAAAAGCTTTTAGGAGAAGTCTTTTATTTGTGATGATCACTCTCTTTTGCGCACATTTTCATATATATATTTCAAGTCAGTATTGCAGGTGTATGTACTGCAATTTCAAAGTGAAAAAACTCTCAGTTAGGACATTTTTCTCCATTTTTCCTTGATAAGGTTCAAGGCATTTCTATCCATATGCAGCTGTCATTTTTATGTTCATTTGCTACTGTATATTCACCTTCCATTTACAATACCATGTAACCTTTCCAAGTAAAAAATGAAAATTAAAGGTAGCAGCAGCCCACAAGGTACAATTTTTTGTCTTCATGAATTCTTATGGTCATCCTTTCTTCTTGCAGAACAAGTGGTGGGGTATTGGAAACTATAAGTACAGGTTTCTTTTGAGAAACTTGGATTCTTTATCTGATTTGAAGGGCCATTTGCATGACAGTGAAGTATTCGAGTATTGGAAGTTCTTTGTCTAATATCATTCTCTTAACAAAATAGCATTCCATCTTTCCACAGTGGGTTATGCATTTTCAACTTCGAGGAGCTTGAACTTAAATTGAAAACTGGCAGAAACCAAGTACCCAAACAAAATAATAATAATAATCAACTAGTAAATTTAAATAAGTAATAAATAGGCCTTCCTTTTCCAAGGGATTAAGGATGCCATACTGAAGATCTGAGTATAAATTCTAACCAAGTTTCCAAATTTGTAATATGTAGCAATGCGTTTACCAAGTAAATTCAACTAAAAAGATCAGTTTTCAGAATTTGCAAACAAAAATCTTTGGCTTTTCAGTGCTACCAAATCAACTTGCTTCTTTCTTACCAATTTAAGGTACAAGATACTATGGACAAGCAAAAATCAATTTTCTTTACTTCAATGAAAAGAAATTGCTCTACAAGAGTAATGTGAAAAATCAATTTCAATGGTGAGCGGAACTGTTTTTGAACAAAAGACTCAGTTTTGAGAAAGAGTGTTATCAAACATAGAAAAGCTGCTGAATTTCAGCATAACTATTAACACTAGACTGTTTTTTTGTTAAGGCACTCAATTTGACAAAAATAGAAATACAATGCACCTTTAGTAAGGAAAGTAAAGATTTCTAGACATGTAGATACATAAAAGTCCATGGAATGCAACAAGCAAAATGTTATTAAAGTCTTGGGGAATCAAAAACATTCTGTGAGCAAAATCAAAAATTACCAGAAATTGCCTTAAAGAGAAATTTTAAGATATTGACCTCCCAACAGTTTCAACAAGAATACATCCACTTCCTTATAAATGATCCGCTTGCCCCGAAATGACCTGGCCCAATAGGAAAAGCCCGATTCATTGGACCTTTCAATACGATGATCCTACTATAACAAGGCTACAACTACAAGATAATCAGCCTGTCATGTGCAACAATAGCAATACAAATTGGCAGCCAACTAACAAGTTACTAATCAATTTCCTTTGAAAAGTACAGAAACAACTCATCTACATAAGAGCATCATTAGCTAATCATTCAATTGATTGTCAATGCAAGAACTTAGATCAACAGGCATGGATCAAGTCTCATGTCATCTGTGCATCCTATCAATGGAACAAAAAGAAAAAGTCTCGTGTCATCTATGCCACAAACCATAAAGCAACACAGCAGTGCTACTTGCAGAAGATAAAAACTTTATTATAGAATAAATAAATACTAGGCTGCAATAACAGAATGAATCTATGGCAGCCACTTCAAACAGATATACAGTAATTAAAACTTGAGAGAGGAACACTTTTAAAAGTTTAAGCACTTATTGACAGCAAGCACAAATTGCAACCACAAGACACCAGACAAATGAAAGACCCAAGACAATTTTTACTTGATCAACAAAACTGCTTAAAACTACCACGAAGGTGGAGGAAAAGGTGCAGAGTTGATTCTTTCTGGATATTGTAGTCTGCCAGGGCGCGCCCATACTCCAACTGCTTCCCAGCGAAGATCAGTCTCTGTTGGTCTGGGGCCTTGTCCTGGATTTTAGCCTCAACATTATCAATTGTGTCGGAGCTCTCAACCTCCAAGGTGATGGTTTTCCCAATCAGAGTTTTGACAAATATCTGCATTTCTCTAAGCAGACATAGCACCAAGTGCAAGTTAGACTCTTTCTGAATGTTGTAATCAGCAAGAGTCCTTCCATCTTCAAGCTGCTTACCACCGAAAATCAACCTTTGCTGGTCTGGTGGGATCCCCTCGTCACCTTGGATTTTTTCCTTGACATCTATGGTGTGTCAGAGCTCTCAACCTCCAAAGTAATGGTCTTTCTAGTGAGTGCCATAACAAAAATCCGCATGCCGCCACGGCGACGAAGCACCAAGTGGAGAGTGGATTCTTTCTGAATATTATAGTCGCCAAGTGTGCTACCATCCTCAATCTGCTTACCAGCAAAGATAAGCCTTGTTGATCTGGTGGGATCCCTTTCTTGTCTTGGATTTTGGCCTCGATATTGTCAAGTGTCAGAACTCTCCGCCTCCAAGGTGATAGTCTTGCCGGTGAGAGTCTTGATAAAGATCTGCATACCACCCTTCAATCGGAGCACCAAGTAGAGTGAATTCCTTTTAGATGTTATAATCAGCTAGGGTGCGTCCATCCTCAAGCTGCTTGCCAGCAAAGATGAGTTTTGCTGGTCTGGGCGATACCCTCGTCTTAGATAAAAAGTATGGTTGGTTTCTATGGAAATAGGAGGAAAAGACCAGTTGTTTTCCGATAGTTTAGGATGGTGAAAAAGGGAAAGGAGAGAGAAATTATAGAAATAAGTTTAGTTAAAAGACACTTTCGAACATTGATTCGCTTTCTTCTAGCAACAAGAACAAGTATTAATCCTTTTAAGTGAATCTAAAAAAAAAAAATAATAAGAAAAATAAAAAAATAAAAAAAACAATAATAAATAAAGAAAAAAATGGACAACAATAACAGACGAAATAGAATAAAAAGAGAAAAAAAATACGGTGAAAGGAAGAAGATGAAGAAAAATAAAGAATAATAACAAACGAATTATAAGAAAAGAAAAGTAAGACATATTAAAATAAAAAGACAAGGCAACTATTTCCACAGGTTAAAAGTCTTTTTATTATTTTTGTAGAGTAAATTAGCCAGCTGGTACCAATCTTTTAGAAAGTATATCAAATTGATATCAAAACTACAGGAAAATATATTAATTTTGGGCATATGTCCAATTTTCAGCTAATTGATGCTGACTTGGCAATGTAAGGAGGTATATTCCGTTTAATTCTCTCCTCAGGGAGTACCACATCATAAAAGACAATCCAATCAGCCAGCGGGTCTCATTCCATAACTTCTCCCAAATTAAATCCTAATTGAACCTAAAATCCCCAAATTGAACTTTTCTATTGAAGCTAAAGCATCGTTACACTATTCTTACCCTCAATCTCTCGTGTGCCACCTCGTGTTTTCTTTAAAAATCTGAATATTTGTCCTTGAACTTACTTATTATCGATTGTTACCTGTGATTTGGGTTGCACATTGTTGATAGGGTATCGTAGCATGTCTCTTGAATGGAGGCGAAGGGAAGAAAGCGAAAGGCAACCCGTATACTGTAAGTCATATAACTTGCATTTTATATAGTAGTTTGGCTTCGATTAAAGTATTGGTAACTTGCATTTTCTTCTGTTCTATATGTTGCATGTTGATGGTTTTGTTTAGTTTTTGGTAACTTATAAAGGGAGTTCTTTTGTTCTATGTTTTCTTCTGGTGTTTAGTGTTTTGACCCTATAATGAATGATTTTCTGTGTATAATATAACTTAGTGTGCTGCATTGAGTGATTGGTAGAAGTATTTTATAGAATCTGTAATATAGAGAAAATTAATTTGTTTTATCCATTTTAACATATGCAGTGCCTCATACAGAGTACTTCAGTATAGAATGGTATTGTTTTGGGGTAGATGCTAAGGGTAGCTAGAAATTAGGGATGTTGGGAGCATAGATTTTTATTCTGCTGATATAATGTCAAGATTAGAGATAGAATCAATGGCTAGAGAATTGGGTCTGGTACCTGCATCATTTTGTATGTTTTGGAACATCCAAAGAAAAGTGACACAGATGGTTTAAGAAATTTAAATAAGGATAGTGATAGTATTGAGATGTCTTTAAGTGTTGATGAGTCAAGAATGATTCATGTTTATGCTAGATGCTCGCCTGCTTCGCTAATAAAGTCTCAGATTGGTGCCTGGCCCAACAGAATGGGAAACTACTAGGGTTAAATTTCAACAGATCATTTGTAAACCAGTTGAAGATCTTTCTTGGCAGAACGATCTTGAGTAGGAGAAGAATGTCACACCCCCTTTCAACTGACTGTTGGAGCTAAGACTTGGTTGCTAGCATGAACGTTAGTGCGGGAGACTTCGGAAGTGCTAGTAAGGCTTTTGGTCGTCAGGTTGGGCTGACGAGGTAAGTGATAGTGCTAAGTTGGGTCATGTGAGGGTTTCGGTCAAGGTGCTGAGGCAAGAAGGCAAGACCTGCATGAAGCCAAGCGCTAGTCACTAACTGATCGACTGACTTGTGCTACCTTTAACTCGGGTATCCCCCCCTTCTCTGGCCTATGGCTAGCTTGCTTTCTTGCCTTACTATGAGTGCTTGCTCCCTTCACCAACCCACTTCCCTTTATTCTCATTTCTTGCTTCTATTATCGTTCTTTCTTCCTTCGATTGCCCGCCCAAGATCGGAAAAATGGAAGAACTATGAACGTGGAATCACTAGAAAATGGTTAGTGACGAATAACTAACAGATAATGCATTCATTTGGCACCTTCGGATTCAGGCCTCAAACTCACTATAGAAACTAATATGTTCAATGCTAGACCGATCCGAGAACTGATGCAAACACTTTAATGGATCGAGCAGTCACTCCACCTATGAGAAGAATTCCAAACATGGCCGAAGGAGCGCAGCACTTTATGAATCATTTCCTTGACAGTGGAAACATAGGAACAACTCTGAAAAGAGCGAGAAAAAGAAGTACTTATTAGAAGTTTGAGTTAGAGCTTTTCGCACCTGCTTCAGAAGGACAGGAATGGTTACATTCTTTGTTGGGTGGGAATAATAGCTAGTAAGTCCAGGTGTTAGGTCCACCGACTCCTGAGATCAATCACTAAACTTAGGTCGGCTCGATCATGAAGCCTAGAATATAGATATGAATCTTTAATGCGACTACTTCAACGACTGCTTTACCTACTACTTCCTCTTCAGAATCTGGCTCGCCTTGACTTTATGGTTGAGAAGAGCCTAGCTTTCGAGAATGTTATTATATGTCTTAGCGACAACTGGCTCAAGCATCTAAAATGGGAAGCATCTCGGGACTTTGCGAAGAGTCATCATCTCTTGAACAACATTATAAAGTCCATCTAGATAAAGAGGTGCCTCATCCTATCACTCTCAAACAGTTGGTTAGGGGTAACCTCAGTGCATTTACAAATTTCATCAGTAGCTTTAGCCTTTCTGGCCTAACCCAACCTCTTTATCCAATCAAAGCAAGACTTGCGTACTCTGAGATCGTTCTGGGAACCTGCTTGCCCTTTTTCCCTCTCGACAAACAACTCTGGAGTGAATGCCTTTGATGCGACTAGCCGGGCGGGTGGAAGTCGAGTGAGGAAAAGTCTCACTTTTCTGTTTAGTAGTTCAGCACATCGAATTATGCAGTGGATGTATCGTGTTTGAAAGTCTCTCTTTCTCCTACTGCAGTTGGAATTGTGTGTTCATTTCTGCTTAAAGAAAAGGCAACAAAAAATAGTCTTAAATGAGGACCTATTACCTGGTCTTAAATGAGGACCTATTACCTGACTTAAAAATAATTTGTGCTCCCTCCGATGAATGATTATTTATTCTTACTTGATTATCGGAGGACTACCACTAAAAGGCATTGTCACCGTGACTTGGTGCCTAGTATGCTCTTCATGGAAAGGAGTGAAATGAGCAAGGAGAGAGAGTCAATGTTAATTTCAATGATAATAGGAAGGGAAGAGACAGAATCACATTTGCTTGCTTGGTCGACACAAGCAGGGTTGCTGGGAAGGAGACATATGGGGTCCATTGAAAATAAAGTAAAGACGAGAAGAGAAGGGTTGTGCTTTAATTCGGCTTGGCTGGTCTTTATGGCATGAAGAACGCAGATTCGACAAAAGAATAAAAAGCATAGCTGTGATGCTTAACAGACAAGGAAAATGGGATATCACTGATCACCCCGCTTGTTGAAAATGATTCTGTCCACTCGATTCAGCGTGGCTGCCTGTGTTAAAATCAATTGGATATTCTTCCTTTCAAGTCTCTTTGAAGTTTAAAGAGGCTGGCTACAGGCGGTATTCGTCTTTGGCTAAGGACTTAATATAACTGACACTGGTAATTGCTATCACCTTGGTAATTGCTATTTTGGTGGCCTGACACTGGTAATTGCTATCGCATTGCTATTTCAGTAGTCTTCGTACCCCTTGCAGCTAGTCGAGTTGCCTTATATGGTGGGGTCACTCAAAAGCATGGGATTCTTCTAACAAGAGCTAATTAAATTAGGTCTTTTTTACTTAAATATTACTAGTCAGCCTATGGGATTGCCATTAATCGAGTATAAGTAGTTTCTAGTATAAAATCAATCCAGCAGTTGCCAGCTATCTAGTTCCAGTCCTAGTTTCTCTCATTGATATAGTTTTTATGGCAGTTGCTAGCAGCCCGCTGGAGTTGCAGTGACGGAGGGGTTTGAGGTTGAGATCCAGTTCTAACCCCGTAAGCCATTAGGAGTTGTCTTAATGGGGAGTTTGCTTAATTCATAGGGAGTGATCTTACAGTCAAGCCAAAGATAGTTGTTCGAATGATAAGCTAATTCTCAATTTCCCTTGAAGGGCTTTAGATAAGATTCCCTATTAGGGTTATATAAGTTTATAGCTAATAAAGTGCTCGCTCGAAGTATAATAGCTTTTAATCATTCTTTCCTTGATAGTTCCAAGGCTATCTAGTTGGAGTGTTGTGCTTAAGGGTATTTAGTCCTTCGTGCTTCCTGATGGTGGGGGTGAGAGTCTTATCGGGGTTTGGTTTAGGCCTTCCCCCTAGTCTAGGTATACTTCCTCCTAGTCTAGCTATAATAAATAGTAATTATATAATTATATTTAGGTTGAGCTCATATAGTAAATAAGGGAGAGTCACACGAGGGAATAGACAATACATATTTCATAAGATGCAGTTCCTACTTCCAGCCATTTCCCTTCGATGCATTTCCCTTTTTTAGTTCCCAATTCGGAAGGATCTACTTGAAGTGCTGGTTTCAGTTGATCTGTTCATTAATCGAGTTCCGTTCCGAACCTTTTCTTACTTGTTCTTCTTTAACTTGGAGTATCCTAGGAGTCTTTTAATTGCTTTTTGGCTTATAGCTAGTTAAACTATCTATTTCCTAGTCTCGTTTATAAGAGCAGGTTACTCCCTACTATGCCACTTTATAGGCGTAGTCACTCAAGTAAAATTGAATGTTTCCTGCTTGGTATTAAGAAGGTTCACCCTTCACCTGTTGAGTACTTGGGCGTAATCATTGAGAGACTTTCCCTCTATTTGCCTTATCATTATACCAACTGGGACAAACCCTCTCGATTTGATTCCTGTCTTCTTTTACGTTTGCCTATGCTCCTTATTCCTTAGTTCTCTTCAAGTTATGTCTTGGACTTCGGTTCAGTTACTTTCTATCGATGGTGATTTCCTTGACCGATTTGCTGCACACCTTTTCGTTGCTCTTGGCCTTTACGGTCTTCAATGCTCAATGTCATAAGCAATTGAGCTAGCATCTTCTTCCGATGTTCGATTTAAAGCTTATTTTGGCTCGTCAACGCTTAACGCCTTTTAGTCAATTTGTCCCTGCCTTCTCTAAAATCGATTGGGATACCAAATACCTCAAACTCATAATAAAAGTGAAATGGAATGTTTCTCAATCCTCGTAGGAAGAGGAAAAAGTCAGACTCTTTCTTCAGCTTCTCTTATTTTGTGGCTTGACGCTGCTTAATTTAACTTCATGCCTTTCTTTGCGCTTAGCACTATATTCTTTGGAATCTTGCCGATTATGAAAAAGTCTTTTTCTTCTCTTTTTATTCTTGTTCTGCTGCCCTCAGTTGGAAATCAAGGACTTTCAGAGTTTGGTTTGTTCTCCCTTTTCAAAAGAAGATCGGACTAAATTACATCTACCCTCTCCTTTCAATCGAGTCACTTCATCCTTCATCTTGGATCTAGATAGCCTTTTCTCGGTACTCAATCGTTGGATTTTTTTGGTTGGTTAATGCCTTTAGCTATGAACCACAATGTCTTCTTTTTTTGATGTTAGATCAAGATAGCTTTTGAGTTGTTCATTGCATTGCCTTAGTAAGGCTTCAAGGTTATCTGTCTATTGAGCTCCATTCTCCAAGAAAACAAGAGTGTGTGGAACTTCTTTTTTAAAATATCTTTGATTATTTAATCCTCTGGAAACTCAGAAACTACTCTTCCAATTTATGAAGAACAGTGGTTTGCGTTTTCTCTTTTTTAGCTTTTGAAAGTACAATCCTTTTCTCTATACTAGAAGGATTTCTTTTGCTGGTCTTACTGGTAAAGAAAAGACTGCCAAAAGGCTCATTCAAGAGTGTATGGCATATGCTTTCAAAAACCGAAACATATTATTACACTTAGTGACATTCTCTTTAGTTCTCAGGCTTTTTTCCCTTAATTTCATTAAGCTTCGCTTTCTATTTCCACAATAGCCCCTACATGTACTAATGGAACCCTGCACTAGGATCTTGAATTGAAAAGGACCTAAACATACGACTCCAACAGCTGGTTCTTTATTCATTGTAAACCATAATGCCGGATAGTTGAAAGTTGCGATTACAGCCAGGTGTCCTCCTTTCTCCATCCTTGTGCACGAGCTTGAGGCAATTCGAATAGGAGTGGGAGAGGCCTGTATCTTGAGAATGAGCTAAACAACTTCTATGCCCATCTTTCATATAGCGAGGCAAACCGAACACCCATTGCTTTCTCTCTTTACTTGTGAAAGCTGCTAAGGGCAAACTGAACCGACCTGTAGTTCGTTAGTCAAAATTCTCCGATCTTGCCTTTACGATCTATAATAGTAATAGCCTTTTATTATATTTTTTTAATAGTAGCATTCCCTTATAATCTTAATATGCAATATATCTTGTAAATATAGATTACATTTAAACCTCTATCTTCTGCTTCTTTTAGGGCTTAAGAAGCCTTTTAGTTAGAGAGTTAGAGAAACTAATGTTATAAGTAGTCGACTAATTAACGTATGTAAGGGGTATAGAGGATAGATAGTGATGTGAATCCAAGTTCAAAGCTTAAAGAGATCCAAGATCCATTAATAGTTCAAGAAGGCCCAATCACAAGGTCCAAATCCAAGAAGCTTCAACAAGCCATATTGGGTTTAATTAGGGACATTTGGAAAGTCCAAAAATTTCAACCCAATAAGGCATCCATGGAGGCCCAAGGAATAATATTTAACTTGTTTTTGTGTTAATAACAATTAGGGTTACATGTAGCCACCATATACAAATTAATAGGGTAATTAATACCAAGTAATGGCTATCAATGTGGGTAGTGGTTATTAAGAGCCACCATATATAAGTTAATGGGGTAATTAATACCAAGTAATGGCTATTAGTGTGGGTAGTGGTTACTAACGCCATTAAGAGTAAAAGTGATCCTATGTGTGTGAGTCTATTTTAGTAGTGTGTGCATGGACTTGTACTCTATATAAACAAGTCATTTTCTTTCTTTTGGGGCATAATTGAATTTGATATATGAAATTTTGTTTTGAGTTTTATTATGAGGAATTTTGTCTTTAATTTCTTGCTTGAACTTTATGAGTTATCAAGCTTTATTCTAGCTTGTGGTGTCAAAATCTAAATCTTTATTTTCTTGTTATTTATCAAACTTTCTTGTTTGTGGCATAAGAGGAAATTCAAAGTCTATCTTAGTATCTTTATCCTTGTTGGTAAAGGGGTTAAGTAGCATCCATCTTCTTACTTCAATCTTTGAACGATCTGAATTTGTGGATTAAATTGGTAGTTTCTAGTTTTCTTCTAATTCAACTTATTATAGTATTTTTGCTATTGGGGAGTTAATTGATGAAACCTACAATTCACATCATAAGTGGTATCAGAGCATTGGCTCAAGATTGAGGTTTGCGTATCCAATACTATCTTTTAATTCTCAATATCTTGTGTTCATATTATATTTTGCACCTTTTGCCATCTATTGTTCTTGTTATTATTATTATTTTTATCTTTATTCTTCTTATCTCAAGATTTTGTTTGCATATATCAAAAAACAATTCGTCCTAAAAAAAAAATTTGTTATCTTTGATATTCTTGTGTTAGATCTCAGATTACATAAAAAAAATTGACTCTTCATATTCCATTGAGATCTATCTTTATAATTCTATATCTTTGTATTCTTTGATGATCTATCTTTGTTTTTCATTTCTATTAGCCTATTTGCTACAAATTGTTCATTTCTTTAAGCCTACCTTATTATTTTCTTGTTAGCCTACCTTATTTTTTTTTATCATTGATTACTACATTCTTGAAATTTTGTTTGATTGAGAAACTTAGTTCATCTAAGAAATCAAAAGCCAAATTTGAGAGGTAAAAGGCAAGAGTGTGAGATCATTAGAAAAAAAAAAGCCAAAATTGAGTGTAAACACGAGTGGTATACATCAATTTTGAGTGAAACACGTGAGGGAGTGTTGTGAGATTGTTTCTTTCTATTTTTTTTTGGTTAAAATTTTAGGTTTTACCATCATGTCAAAAGACACAAGTTCTTCTTCTACAAATGATCATGTGATTCAAGCTATGCAACAATAATTCGAAAGAATGTTTAATATGATGGTGGGAGTCAATGAAAAATTGGAGAAGCATGATGGCATCCTTAACCAATTACAAGGAGAGCCTAGACGAAGGAGACATCTACTAATTGACCAAGAGGAATATGAAGGAGAGGATGTTTTGGATGATGATCAAGTCACCTTGGTGGGACAACAAATCAATCCTAGGAGACAAGCTAGGAGAGGACATTCAAATGATGATGTTGATCGCAACCTTGGAAGCATCAAAATGAAGATTCCTTCATTCCAAGGAAGAAATGATCCAGATGTGTACCTTAAATAGGAGCAGAAAGTGGAACTCATCTTCGAATGTCATAATTATTCGGAGGAGATAAAGGTAAAACTTGCTGCTGTTGAGTTTAGTGATTATGCAATTAGGATCAATTTTGCAAGGAAAGACGTAGAAATGGAGAAAGACCCGTGGAGTCTTGGAGGGAAATGAAGTAAATCATGAGAAAGAGGTTTGTTCCAAGCCACTACTATAGAGAGCTTCATCAAAGATTACAAACTCTAAATCAAGGATCCATGAGTGTGGAGGAGTATCACAAAGAAATGGAGAAGGCTATGATTAGAGCAAATGTGGTAGAAGATTGTGAAGCTACCATGGCAAGGTTATTGAGAGGGCTAAACAAAAATATTGCTGATGTTGTTGATTTGCAACATTATGTGGAGATTGAAGATATGGTGAATTTGGCCATGAAAGTGGAAAGGCAATTGAAAAGAAAGAGGTATGATTCTAAACCAAATATGGGTTCTTTTTCTTCTTGGAAAAATTCTTAGGGGAAAAAGGATGATAAACCTTTTACTAAGTCAAAAGTGGAAGAAACTAAACCTAAAATTGACTTGGGTAATAAGGGAAAGGGTGAGAATCAACCAACCCAAACTAGGGCAATCAAATGTTTTAAGTGTTTGGGTCATGGGCACATTGCTAGGGAATGTCCAAATAAGAAAGCTATGATTCTAAGGGATGGCGATATTGAGTCGGAGAGTGAGGGGGATAGTGATAATGATATGCCTTCTTTAGAAGATTGTAGTGATGTTAAATGTGCTAAGGGAGATAATCTTGTTGGTCAAAGAACATTGAGTTTGCAAAATAAACATGATGTCCATAGGGAGCAAAGGGAAAATTTGTTTCATACTCATTGTTTGATTTCTAACAAGTTGTGCAACATGATTGTGGATAGTGGAAGTTGTACCAATGTAGCAAGCACTTTGCTAGTGGAGAAAATGAAGTTGCCTACTACCAAGCACCCAAGACTATACAAGTTGCAATGGCTTAATGAAAGTGGAGTTGTAAAGGTAAATAAGCAAGTTTTAGTTTCTTTTCAAATTGGTAGATATAAGGATGAGGTGTTGTGTGATATGTTGCCAATGTTGGCCGGACATATGTTGTTGGGGAGACCTTGGCAATATGATAGAACGGCTAGTCATGATGGATTCAAAAATATGTATACTTTGACTATGGATGGAAAAAGGTTTAACCTTGGACCATTAACTCCAAAACAGATTTTTGAAGACCAAATGCGCATCAAGCAACAATATGAAGAAATGGGTTCTTCATTGGGAAATTCTTTGGAAAGGGAAACTTTTGAGAGTAAAGAAAAAGGTGAGATGAGTGAACCTAAAAATTCCAATTCTCTTGACTAAAATGGGAAACACATGGTGAGAGAAAATAAGGAAGGTTCACATGAAAGAAAAATGAGTATTTATGCAAAAATGAGTGATGTGAAGGAAGCTATACTTTTGAGGCAACACATGCTTGTACTTATGTACAAGGAGATTTTGCATATTTCTAACGAAATAACTAATTGTTTGCCTAGTGTTGTTGTTGATCTTTTGCAGGTTTATGAAGATTTATTTCCGGAAGAAATTCCAAATGGTTTGCCACCTAAAAGAGGCATTGAGCACCAAATTGATTTCATACCTGGAGCAAGCATTCCAAATAGACCAGCATATAGATGTAATCCGGATGAGACCAAGGAAATTGAAAAGCAAGTGAGTGAGCTTATGGAGAAGGGTTATGTTCGTGAAAGCATGAGTCCATATGCCGTACCCGTCTTGTTAGTGCCTAAGAAAGATGGAACTTGGAGGATGTGTGTTGATTGTCGTGCCATCAACAAAATCACGGTGAAGTATAGACATCCCATTCCTAGGCTAGATGACATGTTGGATGAATTGCATGGTTCATATTTGTTTCAAAAATTGATTTGAAATCTGGTTATCATCAAATTAGAATAAGAGAAGGTGATGAATGGAAAACAGGTTTTAAAACTAAACACAGTTTATATGAGTGGTTAGTAATGCCTTTTGGTTTAACTAATGTACCAAGCACTTTCATGAGATTGATGAATCATGTTTTAAGAGCATTCATAGGCAAATTTTTTGTTGTCTATTTTGATGATATCTTGGTTTATAGCAAAAATTTAGATGAGCATGTACAACATTTGACTTGTGTTTTTGATGTGCTTAGAGAAGAGAAGTTGTATGCTAATCTAAAGAAATGTTGTTTTTGCACTAATGAAATTACTTTTCTTGGATATATTGTAAATGACAAGGGTATTCATGTTGATCAAGAAAAGGTAAAAGTAATTAGAGAATGGCCAACACCCACAAGTGTAAGTGATGTAAGAAGCTTTCATGATTTAGCTAGCTTTTATAGAAGGTTCATTAAGAATTTTTCTACCATAGCTGTACCTTTAACTGAATGCATCAAAAAGAATGTTGGTTTTAAGTGGGGAATTGAACAAGATGAGGCTTTTAACTTGCTAAAAGACAAATTAAGTTCTGCACCCTTGTTATCTTTGCCAAATTTTACTAAACCTTTTGAGATTGAGTGTGATGCAAGTGGCATAGGTATTGGAGGAGTTTTGATGCAAGAAGGCAAGCCCATAGCATTCTTTAGCGAAAAGCTAAGTGGAGCAAGTCTAAACTACCCTAAATATGACAAGGAGTTCTATTCATTAGTGAGGGTTCTAAAGACATGGCAGCATTAACTTGGCTAAAAAGAATTCATAATTCACACTGACCATGAGTCCTTGAAGTATCTCAAAGGACAAGGAAAGCTCAACAAGAGACATGTAAAATGGGTGGAATTCATTAAATCCTTTCCGTACATCATTAAGTACAAGCAAGGGAAAGAAAATGTGGTGGCTGATGCATTGTCAAGAAGGTATGCCTTGATCTCTAAACTTGATGCAAAATTATTAGGATTTGAATACATAAAAGACGTTTATTCTAATGATCCTGATTTTGCTAATGTTTATGGGATATGTGAGAAAGGGGGTTTTGATAAGTTTTATAAGTTTGATGGTTTTCTTTTTCGGGAAAACAAATTGTGTGTGCCATAAAGTTCTTTGAGAGAGTTACTTGTGAGAGAGGCACATAGTGGAGGTTTAATGGGACATTTTGGGATTAAGAAAACTTTGGATGCGTTGGGTAACTATTTCTTTTGGCCACACATGAAAAGGGATGTTGAGAGAATTTATGAGAAATGCATTACTTGCAAACAAGCCAAATCCAAAGCAATGCCTCATGGTTTGTATACACCTCTTCCCATACCAAATGAACCTTGGGTAGACATTTCTATGGACTTTATTTTAGGATTACCTAGGTCCAAGGGAGGGAGAGATTCTATTTTTGTTGTTGTGGACAGGTTTAGCAAAATGGCACATTTTCATTCTATGTCACAAGACGGATGATGCAACCCATATTGCCAATCTATTCTTCAAGGAGATTGTAAGGCTGCATGGAGTGCCAAGGACCATTGTGAGTGATAGGGATGTCAAATTCCTAAGTCACTTTTGGAAGACTGTTTGGGGAAAGATGGGGACAAAGCTTTTGTATTCTACAATTTGTCATCCGCAAACGGACGGATAAACAGAGGTGGTTAATAGGACACTTGTAACACTTTTAAGGGCTGTCATCCAAAGATATCTGAAGAATTGGGAAGAATGTTTGCCACAAGTGGAATTTGCTTACAATAGGAGTGTGCATGGTTCAACAAATTACTCACCTTTCGAAGTTGTGTATGGATTCAATTCATTGACACCATTAGATTTGCTACCATTGCCGTTGGATAAAGCTAATTTAGAGGGGAAACAAAAGGCTAAATTCATCAAGACTTTGCATGAGAAGGTGCGTGCAAATATTGAGAAGAAGACACTTAAATATGAAAAGCAACACAACAAAGGGAGGAAGCAAGTCATTTTTGAGCCCGGAGATTGGGTGTGGGTGCACTTGAGGAAGGAAAGATTTCCTAACCAAAGGAAATCAATTGGTCCTTTTAGAGTGCTTCAATGCATCAACAACAATGCCTACAAGCTAGAACTTCCAAGTGAGTATGGCAATGTTAGTGCTACTTTCAATGTTAGTGACTTGTCTTTGTTTGATGTAGGTGATGAAGAGGATGGAGCTGATTTATGGACAAATCCTTTTGAAGAAAGGGAGAAAGATGTGAATCCAAGTTCAAAGCTTAAAGAGATCCAAGATCCATTAATAGTACAAGAAGGCCCAATCACAAGGTCCAAATCCAAAAAGCTTCAACAAGCCATATTGGGTTTAATTAGGGACATTTGAAAAGTCCAAGAATTTCAACCCAATAAGGCATCCATGGAGGCCCAAGGAATAATATTTAGTTTGTTTTTGTGATAATAACAATTAGGGTTACATGTAGCCACCATATACAAGTTAATGGGGTAATTAATACCAAGTAATAGCTATCAATGTGGGTAGTGGTTATTAAGAGCCACCATATACAAGATAATGGGGTAATTAATACCAAGTAATGGCTATTAGTGTGGGTAGTGGTTACTAAGGCCATTAAGAGTAAAAGTAATCCTATGTGTGTGAGTCTATTTTAGTAGTGTGTGCATGGACTTGTACTCTATATAAACAAGTCATTTTCTTTCTTTTGGGGCATGATTGAATTTGATATATGAAATTTTGTTTGAGTTTTATTATGAGGAATTTTGTCTTTAATTTCTTGCTTGAACTTTGTGACTTATCAAGCTTTATTCTAGCTTGTGGTGCCAAAATCTAAATCTTTGTTTTCTTGTTATTTATCAAACTTTCTTGTTTGTGGCATAAGAGGAATTTCAAAATCTATCTTAGTATCTTTATCCTTGTTGGTAAAGGGGTTAAGTAGCTTCCATCTTCTTACTTCAATCTTTGAACGATCCGAATTTATGGATTAAATTAGTAATTTCTAGTTTTCTTCTAATTCAACTTATCATAGTATTTTTGCTATTGGGTAGTTAATTGATGAAACCTGCAATTCCCATCAGACAGCTCTTATTAATGGCTTATAGACTAGATAGAAGATAAGGAAGCTAGGAAGCGATAGGGATAGTCTTGATTCGGCTATTTCTAGGGCTTTATATAGGGTTTAAAGGTAAAAGTGGAATATACCTCTTAGAGGGAGAAGATGATCATCGAGCTATAGTCTTATTATATTAGTTGCTTTTTAGTCTTCACATGAAAGGTGCTATTAACTATTAAGAAGATAAAAAAGATCAGTACCGGCAAGACTTTCATGTTCTATCCTATTGTTATACTAAGAGCGCATTCTATTATATGAATTGAAAATAGTAAGTAAGACTAATTCGAGTAAGCAATTAAAGCCCTTTTCAACTTCAACTATTTCAAATGAAAGTCTTTACAATTTTGATACTTTTGCTATAAAGCCCAAGGTAGTTTTAATTGTTATAAGCAAGTCCAATGCTATCGGTTAAACATGCCTCTTTCGTCGTCACCCATGGTACTAGTTATATTTGGTTACCCGAAGCTCATGTAGAGAATAGAACTTGAATGAGACCTTCCCAACTTTACTTTCTAAAGCTCCTTATCAAGCCTTATCTTCTCAAGCAAGCCTTATCAAGCCTTACCTTCTTAAGCAAGCCTGAACGACCTTACTGTCTCAGCCTTGACCGACAACTAGCTTTACTTGATAGAATTGCCTTCCATGCCCGGTTCAGTTCGCCCTTAGGTTTCAAATTCCTTGCCTTGCCCTAGCTTTTAGAAAAAGAAGTAAACTACTTCTTAAAAGCCAGGAACTTTTGATATTCTGCCTTAATATTAATAAATCCAACTCCATTGAAGGGGAACGCACATACTACACCCATCAAAGCCATTGGCTAGTTGTCTTATATTGAACAGCTTGAAAATGAAAGGGCCCAATTGCTTGAGATTCTTTTTGAATAGCCAAAAGAGAAACAAAATTAATTGGAAACTGATTACTTACATACTGGTCAAACTCCATTGGTGTTTATGCATTAGAAATCTCATTCCTAAAATTCTCTATATATGTAAAGGGGCACTGGGAACCACTGTAAAAAATGAAGGGATTCAAGTTGGGAGTGCAAAGCAAATTATAAAAGGCTGACGGAACTTCCATTCAAAGAAACTACCAATAGCTGCCTGCATAGGCTTATCCTTTTCTGAAAGGAGATCCATGGTTGTAACAGACTCATAGATTGAATTAGCCCTTGGAAAGGAAGAGGATAATTATAAAGCTTGATCACTTGCGTACGAACTTACTGCATAAAGGAATTCAAAAAGAGCTACTAGACTTTATGAGTTAGAACATTAGAAACCTTACACCATATGAAAGAAAGCAGCCAAAATAGTAGAGAAGATCAAAGACGGGTTTAACGAGAAGAGTCTTTAGCTCATACCGATCTTTGATAAAAGAAGCCAAAAAGAAAATTTAGGTAGAAAGAACAGCTAATGTCAGAGAGATGACTTCTGTTGAACTCCTCCTTTACATTAAGGGAATGAATGCCTTAATGGAATTGAATCCGAAATCCAAATAGATTAGGTTAAGGTAAGCATGAGAACCAATAGCAATCACAACCGTACCTGAGAAGGAAGCCGAAGAGATAATTGCATATCAGATCATACTGAGAAGGGGTTCCCATCCAAGCTATATCGAGTATTTTGTGAAGTGGAAGGGATTGCTCGAAAGGGAAGCTAGTTGGGAGCACGAGCTCACTTTGTGGAACTTCAAGGACTTAATCAAAGCATATAAGGAGGACACAACGAGGGCATCGCCAGAATGAGTGGGAGAAAATGTCATAGCCCGCAAGTTTCCCGCAAGTGCCACACAGTTCGTTGGTAGTCAAGACCAAGTCCGTGACATTTGTCACAAGGCTGGTAAGGAAGAACAACATGAAAAAACAATCTCCTTACCAAAGAAGCACTAGCGTATAGTGCGCTGCAAGGATTGTGCTTGCTACAAAGGAAAGGTAACCGTAATCGTATCATCTCTTACTATTCCACATTTTGGCTTAGGCTCTCTCTAGCTCTTCTACTCGTCTGGCATTCTATTCTTCTTTGTCTAATTATTTCATTTTAAAACATCTTTTTTGTTATTATTCCTTTTTAGTAGGTTGAAAATCTACTTTGTTATTAGCTTAGGTTGGGTTCAATTTCCAGTCTTTGAGCATGGAGTTCATCCTGAGGCTGAGGTACGTAGTGACCTCTCTTGCTAGGCCTTTGTTTGATAAGGATTAGTCAATTTATTAGTCTTAATCCATCGATTGGCCTTACTTTGAGTGATATTCAAAGTATGGTCACTAGTTATATGCTTAACACATGCATCTGAGGTCAAAAGTATCGCTAAGGTTAACTATCTCAATCTACAACTCAATGTGATTGGCTTCATCAGGGCTCAGTCTCTTCCGACTGCCTCATACTACTTATACTTACTCCACTCACTATGTTTTGCTGCCAAATGGACTCTCGGGGGTTTTCCCGTGAATGTAATGCTTAGCAACCCTTGCGCCCCTACCCAGGAGCCAAGCAAGCTTAGCAGGGCGAGTGATGTGGTAACAAATCGAATCCAAAGCACCTCAACGCAAATTGCATAAATAGAAAAGTGGTGCCTATCCGTTCATCAAGTAAAGAAAGGCATCGATACATCAAGGATCAGGTCAATGGGGTATGGAAGGAAATGAAAGTCATATCATCACAAACCCCCCCCCCCCCCCCCTTTTCACTCAAAGCTGAATGAAAGTATTTCCTTTGGCTAGATAGAGTCGAGTGAGGCGAAATTCTCTTTTATAGAAATTCAATTTTTTTGTAGTCTTATTCTTGCTCGTGATTCTTGGGGGTCATGGATGGAAAAATGGGTTCAACTCCCATAACCCCCATGTGGTGAAAAATACTGGTTTAACAACATATGTCTTGCATGCGTTAAGATATAAAACTTATCGTCTACTTTCAGGAAATATTTAGAAGAGAAAACTTATAATAATACAACGCCGCATTCTCTGAAGATTGAAGAAAATGAGTATGAATTCTTTCTATTTATATTCCTGTCTTTTAGAAAGAGTCGTTGAACGATCGGACCATACACATCCATTTCTACATATAAAAGATGTTTTCCAAGGCGCCTCGCCTCTTCATATTGAAGAAATGTCTTCGACGCACTCCGGGGATGGGTATATTTCGGCAACCATAGATCTAAGTAAGTCCTTTTAAGGAACTTTTTCTTCTTTTTAATGACTTTTTTAATCTATTTTCCCCCTTGGACTATGTATGGGGAAAATGTAGGTCTCTATCTTCAACTCGGGCAGCCTGAGCCGCAGCCCTCGCGGACCCCTATAGAAAGAAATGATATAATAAGAATGAGAATTTCTATAACTAATCTAGGACTGCCTGAAAATAGGCAGCATCTTCTAGAGGAGGCAGAAGCACTTTTTCTACTGAAAGAACAAATTCTTGATCGAATGACCGCTTTAGATAATGACACCCTTTTTGGGTTCAACATAGGCAGGCTCTTATTGGGCGTTCCTTTTTGGTCAAAAAATGAGAATTTAGCGGGCAAGAATAAAAATTGTTTAATTCAAGGAACAAAAATTGAAAAGTTAAATAATTTAGCGCATGACTCTCCCTTATTTAGATTGATGATAAGAATAAAAAAGCATTTTTGATTTAGCATTTCCTTACTTCGGAAATTTTCCATTCTCCTATTGATTCTTATGAATATACAAAACTTGTATTTCTCATTCACAAATTTTCCATTGGCTTGATTTGGTTATGCCATTTTCAGATTTGCTCATTCGTATTCCAATCTTCAGTCTTATTTCTTACAACTATCTTTTTGAAGCAGATAGTTCATAGTGCTTATTCTATAGATACTGGAAAATCCACCTCATGTCTCCACTCTATTTTCACTACGAAGATGTATCACGTTAGGATCCGTTGCTCAAATCGAATCATGCCAACATTATGGAAGTTCCTAGATTGTATGGAATAAGAGTAGCACCAAAGGCACCTTATGCTTTCATAATCAAAAGTAGAAAATCGGCTATAGAGATTCCGCGTGGTCAGAAATTCATATACACAGAAAGGGATTCGACAAGAAAGTCGTTTCGATCCAATCCATTTTTGGGGTCAAATAAAAAAAGGATATGTCAGTGACCTAACACGATAAACCACTCCAAGGGCATGCAATGTCTAATTTTTCAGTCAGAATCTCGATAGTAATGTCTCTCTTAGATTCTCCGGTCAAAATATGGGAAAACTCCATTCAATTCTCGATGAGAATGGAGTTTTGCAAATTATCCCCAGAATTAGAAGATCATTTCGAGATCCTTAAACATATTTGAGGGCTCAATATGACTATTCTCACTTCGGCTAACACACAAGATGAGATTTTAAAACTGTGGAGCGGTTTTTTTCAAAATTGAGGGGAAAGTTAGTAAGATGTCGGAGAAGCGAAATATATGAGGATCATAAACATAGATTGCTCACGGCTAAATATGAATTGAGATGAAAGCTTTGTAAATACCTTCTTAGCTATATGCGAGACAAACATCGTTATAAGTTGTCCAAGTTGCAAAAATGGAGTTCCTTTGCACGAGTAATAAACCGATGTATTTTCACAAGTCGCCCTCATTCCGTATATGAACTCTTTCGAATTTCTCGTATCATTTTTCATGGATTAGTATCTCGAAGTCTTTTAATAGGCATAAGGAAATCATCTTGGTAGCAACCACCAAACCAATAGAACAAGGCTTAGCTCTGCACCTAGTCCATAAGCAAGGTAAGTAGGTCCATTACTAGTTGGCTCCGAACTGAAAAAACCTAATGGAGTAAAATCCCTTATCTCGGATCGGAGATGCTAACGGAGATGGGGGACCTCTCTACCGCCCCTATCTATCTCATGTCTTGTATGCTCCCCAGACATAGACTATGTACAAGGTAGTCATCTTGGAAAGATAGAATATCACCGCGTAAACATAATATTAAGTTACGAATGTAACTCCCGGGGGATCGAACACTATTATAAATAAATATAGTAAGGGTAAGGAGGAGCACTGTTGTTCATTGGAGCGCTGGAGTGCAGAGGTTATTCCCATCATTGAAGTCAGAGTGTGGGACTGAGCCCTTCGAATGATAAAGATAAAAATAGTGCTTATTTTTGTTAGAAAAACCAACGCACATCATATTGACTTTCTTTCGCCCTACTTCTAAGGATAGATAGAAAAGGTTGGAGAGAGTAACTTTTTAAAATTCTCTCCTTTTTAAAGCTGCGCAAGGCAACCCCAAAAACAAAACCCCACCCTTCCCCCTTTTCAATGGCAAACCCTCGCCCCACTTCCTATTCATTTGTGAGTCAGGACCGAGGGCCTTTTTTTTCTCTACAGGTAATTCCAAGAATCAACCAACTGACAAATCCGTAGCCCAGGTGACTCACAGCCTCCCTCTCGCCTAAATGAAATAGATGAATCCAATTAATAAGCTTTTTGATTGATTTAGAGCGTAGCGAAGCCAAATTCAATCAAGGCAAGGGGGATTACTTTTCCTGACACTAAGTCATCCTATTCAAATTTAGCTATGCTAATGGAACAGGAAAAGTTTTCAGATGATATGGACCCCAACGGATGAGGGAGAACCTCCAATTGCTTAGGGGTCACACTCTGTCCCACTAGGTGGACAAAATCTTCTCTCCTTTTAGAATTCTTTCCCCCACACGCCTTTGCCTTCTTTCACCAAAGAGAAAAAGAAATCATCCAAGCAGACAGAGACCTCAATTTCCATTAGATTCATTCTAAGCTTGCTTTGTTCCAGCAAGATGATTAGTTTGATAGGGTTGGAGAGAAAGTGGTAAAACCTCTCTGATTCAGTCACTGAGTAGTCGGACGAATTTTCAGTAATCTAGGATGACCCCTTCGATGCTTCTTTCGCTATGTACTTCCTACATCCTTCGGAGGTGTAAGAAAGGGTACTATATATATTATATCTATCTATATAGATTCAGTAAGGCCCTAGAATGCTAAATAGAAAAGGTGAGGGAACAAGAGTTGTCACGATAGGAAAGAGAAATGACTATAAGGAACCAATGATTCTCTCTTCTTAAACAACCTCGAGCAATCTTAGTTATCGATGGGGTTTCGGTCTATTAGCTGGTATTTGTTTAGTCATTCAGATAGTGATTGGTATTTTTTAGCTATGCATCATACACCTCATGTGGATCTAGATTTCAACAGCGTCGAACACATTATGAGAGATGTTAAAAGGGGTTGGTTGCTCCGTTATATGCATGCTAATGAGGCAAGTATGTTTCTTATTGTGGTTCACCTTTTATATTTTTCATGGGTAGAATCTATCGCCTTTCGAAGACATTCCCCCTATCTTTAAAGAGGCTTATGAATTTATCAAAGGTAACATCAATTGCAGTCAGTCCCTAAAAGCACTATCATTATAGTAGTGTGGTTAGCCTATTGGATAGAGAGTTTAGTACCAGTACCTAAAAGTTGGAGTTGGTACCTTTCTTTTGAGTCGAGCCAGTTGCAAGTGGAGGTTGAAGATTGAATATATAGTTCATATTTCTCCCTCTATTCGTTAGGTGGTTTATTCAATTAAGGAGGAGTCAGCTTAACAGTGAATAGGGACATGAGGCTGCTGCTTTAGAAAACTGAATCCATGGCTTCAAAGTAAACTCGATAGACTGATTCAACCAGGAAAAAAAACTTCTAACTAGAAATATCTTAAGAGAAGAGCCTCTTTCTTTAGTCATCGAGTGATTCAATCAAGCGTTGGGCCAAAAGAACTCTCTAATCATGCACCAAAATAGGGCCGGAGAGTCTATAACCTTAAATAGCCTACAATTCTTTTTTTATGACTAAAGTGAATGGGATATTTAACTATACTTTCTTCGTTTCGAGTAAAATCATGCTACTTCAATATTATGCTTAGCACATGAAAATATGAAGTGTTCTCGGAGAAATTTGAGATTTGAAAGTCACTCAAATAGGTTCAATTCCTCAAAAGTCCCTTTTAATGAAGATCTTAAGTTCTTTTCAATTTATCTTCTCTACTTCACTTCTAGAAATTAGCATCGGTCTTTTGGCCAGGCATATAATCGATTTTTTGACTGGCTTTGGTTGATCAACCGCCATATTTCTTGAAATCTGTATCCTGATGCCATCTGAGCCAAATCATTGGCAGCTTGAGTCTTCTCCCTTATGCTTTAGAGTTAGCATTCCCGGCGATTGAAGTTGCAGCTAGAGTTCTAAGAGTTGCAGTCATTATTTCTGCTTTATTTTGTTCTGCCTCTTCTTGCAAGCCTCTTGTAGTTCCTGAGTCCGTGTAATCCATTAAGCATGTGTAAGAAAGGCCCAATCCTTTCTTTTTATCGAAAGGGTTAGAGGCTTACAATGCTAAGTGTGAATCCTATATTTACTATGGGTTAGACCGCACGAGTGAGCAAGCCTCTTCAAGAAAATTGCTTTCACAAGCAAGTTCATTTGAAAGAAGTTAAATCTTTAAGGTAAGTGCAAACTAGCTAGCAATTCATTGAGCAAGATATCTAGTTAAAGTCCTAATTTTTAATCATGCATTTTCTTTTAAGGTCTTACCCTAGATCTCCATCGTTAACCCCTTGTTTAGTGCTTGCTAGCCAATGAGAAAGTTTTCAAGCAGACAAGTGAGTTTCTTTTGAAGAGAAAGGTAGGAGTCAAGCAATAAAGGCTAGTCTGTCTCTTTTGCTATTGGTGCAAGCACGTAAAGTACCAGTCCTAGGTAGACTGCTAATACATTTCTTACTATCCCTAGGGGAGAAAGGGACAAAGATAATGGATACATGTAGGGTAAACTGGTAGGTAGCATGTTTAGGGGAGATTCTAATACAAGTAATACTTGCACCATATGTATTTCATGTTATCTCCCCATGTAAATTTCTTTGGTCTTAAGAATGCTGGTTTTAAGAATGAGTGATTGCCCTTCTCTAAGCCTTACTGCCTAACCTAAGAGCGGACAACTAATGCGTTCTACTTATTGAATAGGGTTCTATGATCAGTCTGTGACCCCAAGGACGCCGAAAAAACAATTCAATTTTGTATCTCTTACTTTACGTGCAATGGATTTGCATGGACTAATACATTATTTTCTTTTATTTTTATGGGATTAGGTCTTATATTAGAAGGTCTAGGAGTGGTATTACTTACCAACCCAATTTATTCTGCCTTATGGATTTTGGTCTGCTTCGTTTATCTAAATGTGGCCCTTTTTCTATTGATATATTAAAATGGTCCTCGCAATACATTGTTCCAGTATTTAGCTATTTCTTTCTTTTTAGAGAGATTTACCTTCTTTCCTCAGAAAGTGATGAAGCTTCTTACCCGTATTCAGTAAATAAATTACTACATAATAAGGAATCTAGGTTAGCTTCATTAGCGGCCTTTCTTACTGGTCTGCTGACTTATAGTTAGTTGTTTTGTATTAAGCATTCCTTATGAGACCTCTGGATGAAACATCTAATGACAATGTTTTGACTGGTCCGCTGGGTTTTAGTTAAGGAAGAAGGTACTTGGAAGGTTTGAGTATTCGCTATTCCTAACACCTTAAATTCAAGCAGGCACTACTTTATCTCGTGCATGATTGATGTATATTGATCTTAAGGAAAATCCCAGAAGATAGAATTTTCGATCAACCTGCACCTCTGCGCTGGTTGAAGGGTTGCATGAAGGTAAGATCTTATGATTTATCTTTTGCAACTGACCACTTTCCTCTTAAGTTCCAGAGGACAGTGATCGAGTATTTGTTCAATAAGGTAGTCGCTTAGGTTGGTAAGATCTCAACAACTTCCATCCCTGCCTGCACAGGGAGGGCGTTGATTCCTCCATTTGCCTTTACTGATCTTACCCGAACACAAAGATCGTGGAAAAAGAAACCACGTATAGTAAGCCGCGACATCTAATTCTGAAAATATAAAGTGACTATCTCAACCAATTGTTAATGAAAGAACAATTTTTCCCTCTTGTCATTCATTCTTGCATTCAAGTGAAACTATCCTTTTGAGCCTTCTCAAGTGAAAAATGAGACTTTATTTTCTTTAAAAGGTCTTAGTATTTTATCAATTCCAGGCAAAGAAATCTCTCCATATGAAATAAAAGACTCTCAGGCAAATCTCATTCATCGGGATAACTTTTCAAGTAACCATTCAAGTGTACGAACAAGATAGGCAAATACGAAGCAATTCGAAGGGATACGAGAAAGGAAAGTTTTTAGCCTTTTTTTAAAAGAAAAATGTTAAAAGGAATTGATATAGATAAGGTGAAAGTCGACGTTGAGGTAGAAAGATTGGAATTATGAGTCAAATGAAATAAAAGAAGAATAGACTTACCTCCCACCTCTAAAAAAAGACTGTGTCATATAGTGTGTGTAACCCGTAATCAGCGCTTTGCCCGGTCTTTGATGAGCTATATGCCTTTAAGTGAAAGGGAATGCTTGCTATGCCTACTAAGAGGGGTATTCAGTTGGACTCCCACCCTTGCGTCTCTTCGAATCATATAGTCAAAGGCTTCTGCTCGAACGGGTGTACCTTTCACAGGAAAAGAGTCCATGACTCTTCCCTCTCATCCATGTTGCTATCGAAATGCTTAACGCCCTCTCCCCCACCTCCCCGCCCGATTTAGTAGTTGTTGTGCGATTCTGACCATCTATGTAGGTAGACTAGAAAATCAATTCTATTCATTCAAGAGCTTTTGGAAAGATAAGGATTTATCCGGGAACACTCGCTTAGGTACATATAGTAGGGGCTAGCCTAGAGAAGGAGGCAGGGGTTGAGATAAAAATCATGTCATGATTTTGGCCCATTTATCCTATTTCTTGTTGGGATTGCTGCCTCCGTATCGGATCACTCGGCTACCAAACTGCTATGCTTGAAAGGGCCCTCCTTTGGTCTAGCCATCCCTACCCCCTTACGACAATCCCACAAGCCTCTTATCTATTCTCTTTCGATCACGATGGCGGGGGAACAAGTCAAAATAAAAAAACTCACATTAGGTTTAGTGATAATCAGGCTCAAACTGATGACTTCCACCACATCAAGGTGACACTCTACTACTGAGTTATATTCCTCCCCTTGCTCCCATCAAGAAAGAGAACTGATTAATCCTAAGGCAAAAGGCCGAGAAAATCAACACCATTATTCTTAAACAACTTGGAGTCGGGCATTCTTTTCGCATAATTACAGATACGAAAATAATGGGAAAATTGGATTCAATTGTCAATTGCTCTTATCAAAAATAGGATTGACTATGGATTTCTTTGTAGTTTCATTTTTGCTCGTGATTCTTGGGGGGTCGTGGATGGAATAACGGGTTCAATTCCCACAGCCCCGATGTGGTGAAAAAGACCGATTCAACGAGTTATGCCTTGCCTCCACTAAGATTTAAAACTTATCATCTTCTTTTAAGAAATGTTTAGAAGAGAGAACTTACAATAATACAACGTCGCACTCTTCGAAGATTAAGGAAAATGAGTATGAGCTCTTTTTATTTATCTTCTCGTCTCTTAGAAATAGCTGCTAAAGCCACCAGTTTGCAAGACAATTTTATTTTGACCTATTCATTCTAGCACGTCAAGCGCTTCATCTTTAACCTTTTCAGAACTGGCAGGAATATTAGGCACATATAATGAGAAAGGGCACCCGGGCTACTTTTCTGGTAATGTCGGATGACAGAGAGGGCATTTCAACCATTAGCAAGAACACAGTCTTCCCTTATTTAAAAGATTTAAAAATCTATTCTAGATAGGGGCAACCCTTGCATTCTTCGCTCTTAAACATTCTTCTATAACACTTATTCGCGCCATATTCTATCTCGAACAAAGAACAAGGAAGGCCCTTAGGAGAATGATTTTCCTTCTCTTATAGTGGCTTCCTATTGATGTTTGGAGTTATCGTTCGTGCACCTGTCCCCAATGGAAGAATGAGTGTTTTGTTCCCCTACGGATCATGGCCTTACCACTCGGTCCCTGATGGCCAGCAGGAGATTCAGTATAGCAACTCACATTCGACATGAGAGTCCAAATACATTGCATTGCCAGAATCCATGTTGTATATTTGAAAGAGGTTGACCTCCTTGCTTGTACATGGAGTCCTTGGGTGTCCGAAATAGTGTAAAAAGAAGTGCTTCGAATCATTGCTATTTGTTCCAGACCTGTTCTAAAATATTTGTAGTTGTGTATCGTTGGTCCTTAATATGAAAATATGCTTTACACATCATGTCCTAGGGAATCCTTCATCGAAAAGAGCATGCAAGTTGTTTCCCTTGCACACCAGCTTGATCTCTAGCCCTGTTATTTAATTGGATTTGCATCATTCCCCTCTTCTTCAAAAAGATTTATCCCCGAATCTTCAACCTTCATTTATTGGAATTGTGTTATAAGATTTTCTTTTATATTAATATGAATGCTTAAACATAAGAAGAACAAAAATGTAAAAGAAAGTATTTAACAATTAACCTAATGACATAAAAGAAAAAAAAAAAGAAAAACATATAAAAAAAGACTGTGGAATAATAATAAAAATGACAAATAACTAAAACAAAGGATAGATTAATATCTGATTTAGTACCAAAGCTCTGATACCAAATGATAGACACCTCACAGAGAACAATGAGACTCAATGGTTAATGAGGTTCTTTTGCTGAGGACCATTCTAAATCGGATTGTTAAATAAAATAGAAACATAAGAAAAATAACAAACCTTGACCCAAATGCTTATGAAAATATGAACCAATATTATTAAAACCTTGACCCATTACTTATAATGAAGTAAGAACAATGCTATTAAAATTCTTGACCCAATGTTTATGATATGCATGAACCAAAAGCTTAAAGAATGATATTGACGCCACACTCAAGAACGAGATGAAAATGTGAGTGATAAGTCATGTTTAGAACGCCACAAGAGAATAATCTTGATAAGTTTAAAACACCACAAGAGAAATAATCTTGATAAATTGAAAACACTACAAGAGAAATAATCTTGATAAATTCAAAATCTTAAAAAGAAACAAAAAGATATTCAACCCTTACATTGCAAAGTAACATGCTTAATCTATTTTAGCCCCTTTTACAAATAGATTTGACTTTGTTTATATGCCAACAAATGAAATGAAAACAAATTTATTACATAGCATATGAAAAGTCATAAGTAACTACCATCCTTTGCATTCTTTTTGTAACATCAAAAATTTGATAAGTTTCCGCAATTAATGTTGCCTCTTCAAATGGAATGTAACCTCTTCATTATTTAATAAGTAGATGCTTGAATCATCTTAAGAAGCTTATTAGATTTGCATCAGTTTCATATGTTAAGAAAAACTTAGGGTATTAAAATATCTCTCCTAGGACTAGCTAAGTTACCAATATATCGCTCTAATGAGTCTAGTCAAGGTACTAATGTATTTTCTGCTTGGACTACGTGAGGTATCAAAGTACCAGTTCCGTAGATTAGTATATTTTAGGCTTAGATTACTAACTTATTAGGTAATGAGAAAATTAAAATATAATTTTAAATGCTACTTTTTAGAATTAGAATTATTTTCTTAATAGAAAGCTAATTTTTTGAGTTAATATGATTTTTAACAATGTGATAAAAATACAATTTTCTAGGATTTAGAGTTAGTACTAATTATTATATATTCTCTATGTTTTTTTTATTTTATTCTAATAATTTAAAGTTAAATTATATATTTTTTAATATTTTCATAAATATAAGTACTTCTAAAATATTTAGATTTTACTAGAATTTAATTATGCTTGAAATTAGAGTATTTAAAAAATATTAGTTAACTATTTTTATACATATTAAAATTAATTTCTACAGAAATTATAAAATTAGATTCTAGTATAATTAATAAATTATTGGGGACATTTTATATATTATACCAGAATACAATTTTCTAGGATTTAGAGTTAGTACTAATTATTATATATTCTCTATGTTTTTTTTATTTTATTCTAATAATTTAAAGTTAAATTATATATTTTTTAATATTTTCATAAATATAAGTACTTCTAAAATATTTAGATTTTACTAGAATTTAATTATGCTTGAAATTAGAGTATTTTAAAAATATTAGTTAACTATTTTTATACATATTAAAATTAATTTCTACAGAAATTATAAAATTAGATTCTAGTATAATTAATAAATTATTGGGGACATTTTATATATTATACCAGAATTCAGAAGGCAAAGTATAAAATCATATTTAGTTAATGATATTTAATTGAAATTCTAAGAGAGATGATTTTATTATTAAATATAAAATAAAATGATGAAAGATATAATTTTTAAATGTTAAGAGTTAAATAGTATAATATAGAAAAACACATAACTATATATTAATTACCTCTTATTTGTATATTTTTAATAATAATAATTGTAATACCCGTAAATTTTTCTTAAAATTTAATTTTTTTTATTTCAGGGGCAATTTGGTAAATTAATATTCATATGAATAAATGGCTACCATTTATTTTAACATTCCCAAATAATTATATTATATTAATTTGTGAATTTAAATAATTAAGTTAAAATTTTATTAAGTTGAATTATTTTAACTAATAAAAGTGGGGATCCTCAGACTAGGCAAGCACAGAGCATACACTTGTTGTCAAATTATGTACAAAGAGTAAATTAAATAACAAATTTTTATTTAATAAACAAATATACAAGCTTTGAAATAAAAGTTTTGAAAAGAAATATAACTTACAAGAGTAGAGTTGTAGAATACAAGAGGAAAGGTTTTCTCTTTCACTCTCAATATTCTTTTCTCACTATATTTCTACTAATATGCAGAGAACTTGAAGAATACAAGATTTTCTTGTGATTTTTCAGTCTGCCTTCTTCTTTGAAATCTCCTCTATTTATAGAGGTCTTCAGCCTTCAGCTTCAATAATTCTTTCTTTGGATGCTTTTAATAATGGAGTAAGTGGCTTTATTATTTTTCTAAAAAAGAGCAGAAGTTATCTGCCATGCTTTTGAAATAATGGAGCCTTTTTCTTTTTTTCTTCTCTTTTCAAAAATAATAGTGCAGGAACAGAGAATCTTTTTTTTTTTTTTTGATAATGGAGTAAGTGGCTTCATTATTTTTTATTTTTTTGTATAGAAATGTGCTTTTGGCCCCTTACAGAATATTACCGTGGGCCACCATTCCTGGTTTTCAGCCCAAGGGCTTTACAAGCCTTTTTAATATTTTATTTTATGGGCTTGAATATCCCAAAATAATCATCTTCATTCGAGTCACCATCTAAGTCAATGGCTGCAGAGCTGGTGCTTGAAGAGGATGATGAGGCTTTAGAGGCAGTTTCTATAAACTGTTTGATTAGTTGTAGAAAATCTTCTTCCATTGGGCTGCCGCCAGTTTTGAAAGTATAAAAGACTTAGTGCCGGGAAGTCGCTCTTTGTAAGAAAATTTTGAACCATCTTTGTAAATAGCTTTTCTTGGTGGTTGAATTTGTTCCACCACTTTACTTTGAATCTGCAGGTAAGAATGGCTTTTCCATCTGTTGCTTCATTGAAATGGAAATACCACACACATACCTAAGGGAGGAAGAAGTTTGAATAAAATAGAAGCAAGGGGGGAATTGTCTTTCTATTTTGTTAAGTTTGTAATGAGCTTTGAAGAGGTTAAACAAGCGGAGTACTTCAGGTATTATGGTTTCTAGAACATTACCATAATAGTTTTATCATTGTTTAAACTAGTAAGGGATCTTTGAGGTCTGGATTGTGCTGGTATCGAAGTAAAAAAGCCAAGAATGGCTTTATCCTTCATTTTGCAAGAGAAATGTATTGAACCAGGGTTGTTGGTAATCACAGTAATTAAAGGTGGTATTGACACTTCAGGGATGGGTGTTCTGAAGGGTCGTTGGAAAAGATCTTTAAGAATGCAATTCTATTCTCCAATCTGAAGGGTGAAGGATTCTTTGAATAGTATAGGTAGAATAGGCTAGGCCTTCGTGGTATTTGTGTTTTTTAAAATATTTGAACTTTATAGAGGTAGTCACCTCTAAGATAGACTGGTAATAAGACTGAGGTTTAGTCTTATTCCAAGGTTTAAAATACCATCTTGGAGGGAAAACTGTTGAAACTAATTTTGAGGGGCTTTCTATACAGAATCCTTCTTCAACAGTTAAAATTCTTTGAAAATTTTATTTTTCTATATATTCATTAGCTTTAAAAAATTTTATTTGGAAAAAAACTATTTCTTGAGAATTTGGTTTTAAAATACTTTGATGTAAATAACCTTCTCACTCTAGGGACCTTTCAGGCTCTGATACTAGTGGGGAGGATGGGGATTAGTATAAATTTTTGATGTGCAGGATCCTCTAACGAGGCAAGCACAGAGCAATTTGCTTTGAAGCTATGTTTTGAATATCTTTTTGTAATACTTCTTTTGCAGATTTACAATCAATTCTTAAAAGAAAATTTTGATTTAAAAGATCCCTTTGAAAATTTGAAATGCATAGGGCTATTGAAAGAAATTCATTTTTGATGGTTGAATAATTTTTTTGAGTATCATTCCAGTGTGCAAAAGTAAACTGGACAATATATTCTTTATTGCTTTGAACTTGTTCTAGAATTCTACCATAACCTAAATCTGATGCATGAGTCTCAACTATTTTGAATGCAGATGGATCAGCTAGATACAAATATGGAATTTCAAAAACTTATCTTTTGATACTTTGAACAATCTTTGTATGCTCTAGACCATGCAGGGAGATTTTTCTTCAACCTATCATGGAGAGGCTTTGCTAAACAGTTTAAATTTGGATAAAAATTCATGACATAAAACTGCAAAGAAATCTTTGTAATTGAGTTTTTTCTAAAATTTATTAGGAAACTTTGAAGTAAAGGCTAGAGATCTGGGGTAATAGTTTCCTGAGAGATGTAATGCCCAAGAAATTTAATCTTTATTTGGAATAAAGAAATTTTAGATTTTGAAACAACTAAACCATTTTTCTTAACAACATAGAAAAACATCTCTAAATGTTTAAAATGTTATTCAATAGAATTTGAAAAAATCAGTACATCATCAATGTACAAAATGCATAACTTTGAATAGAGATTAAAAATGTCAATTATAATTCTTTAAAATTCAGAAGGAGCATTTTTTTAAACTTAAATGGCATTATATTCCATTCATACTAGCCAAAAGAAACTGTAAATGCACAACGGTCTCTAGGATGAATCTGGATATGCCAAAATCCTCACTTCATATCAAACTTTAAAAAAATGAAAGCAGAATGAAGCTTTTGAAGAAGATCTTTTTTGTTTGGAATAAGATATATAATCCACTTAAGAGCTTTATTTAAAGGTTTATAGTTGATTACTAACCTAGGGGGTACCTCTTTCTATTTCACTATTTTTATTAACATAGAAAGCTGCACATGACTAAGGGGATCATGATTTGGTAATTAAACTTTTTTTTTCTCTAAGTCTTGGATTTTTATCCTACAACGGTTTTCTAAGGCCTCATTCATTTGAATGGGCCTGGCTTTGGTAGGGATTTGTCTTTCACTAAATTCTTTTTCATATGGTAAATCTACCATATATTGTTTTCTTTTCTAGAAAGCATTTGGAAGATCTGAACAAACTTCTCTTTCAATTTTTCTTGAAAATCAGAAATCCTTGTTTGGATAAAATTATTTTGTAATTGGCTGTGAATTCTTTTTAAACCCATATCTTGTTTCAAATGGAGTAGCTGGGTTTGCTTTCCTTTAATTAAAGCATTAATCTCAAAATTATAAATCGAGTGAGCCTTTATAAGATTGAGATTTCTTTTCTTAGATTTTTCTAAAAAAGAAAAAATGACTTTTGAATTTTTAGCTTTGAAAATTATACCATCCATAGTTATTTTGAACAGAGTAATTAAACTAATGAAAGGAGTCCCCAAAATAACCGTTTGATGTAAATTCTTTATAAGAATGAAAATATTTTTTAAAGCAATGTCTTTGCTTAAAATTACAGCTTTAGTTTTTTCCGCAATTTTAATCTTTGAATTATTAGCAGAGGTGAGTCTTTCATTTGTCTCTTGATGATACCTTCTAGAAACTAACTCATAATTGATACAATTGAGGTATGCTCCGGTATCAAACAAGGCTGTAGTTTCTATTTGAAAATGATCAGGGAAAATGAGTTTTATCTGAATCAGATATCTTTTTGAGGTTATTTCTTTTAGAACATTAATGAAATTTTCTGAAACGTTTTCAGAAACCTCAAGATTTTAACAATCTTTTTCTTCATCAGAATCTGATTCACTAAAAATCTTTTTCTTCCTCAGAATCTAATTCACTGTTTTGCTTTAAAATCAGGCTTTGGAGTAAAACAGAATCATTTTGTTATTTTTCTTTTAATTCTTTGAGTTCTATTTTAATAGATTTAATTTCTTTTTGGAGTTCTTGGACAGTAGGAAGGGGATGCTTTTGCCTTTTTGCTTTTTCTAAAATTGTAGTATGACCGTAGGTGTTCCTACTAAATGAAGGGATAAGGGTTTCGGTTTTTAAAATTTCTTTCAAAACTTGTTTTTGAATTTGGAGGTCATTAATATGCTTGACAGCTTCAAGAAGAGCTTCTTGTTGCCTAATGAGTATATTAATAGTCTTTGGATTCTTGTCAGAATGAGGTTTTAATTTCATCAATTTGGAATTCTTCCTCGTTATAAGAAGGATTAGAAAAATCTGATTCAGAGATTTCGACCGGAAGAGTTGAAATTTTGTTTAAAATCTCTTGTTCTATTTGAAGCTCCTAAAGTTTTTTAGAGAACTTAAAATACATTGAAGTATGGTCTTTCTTGCCATACTTGTAGCAAGTAATTTTCCTAAAAAAGAATTTAGCTTCTTTCTTGAATATCTTTTTTGAAAAAAATGGTCTCTTGTAAAAACTTTCTTTATTTTTTGGTACCTTCCTGCTTTTGTGAAAACGTTTTCTCTTATAAGATTTTGAAAAATCTTCCTTACATTTTCCTTTGCAAGCAGAGGATGACTCTATAGGATTATACTCAAACTGGTTACAAAAATTGTCTAGTTCTTGCTTAGTTTTCTTCATTTCCCATTTGAGCTGTCTTTGAAGCTTAAGATCATGGCAATTTTTTAGTCCTTCCTTCTGAGTAAAGCTAATTAATTCACCATAAGTATAAAGATCATAAGGGATTTGGCCACTATGGGCTTCTCTGATAACATTCCTAACTCTCACCTAGTATTTTAGGTAAACCAACTAAGAATTTCTCTTTCCAGAATGACTAGTTTGAGTCTTCCTTAAGTATTACTTTGGTTAGGAAAGTGTCTTTGTAGGCTTAGAAATTGCTATACTTTTTACAGGTAAGATTGCTGAGAAGTTTAGCCTTCTTATCTTTGAGGTGACATAGATCTCCTATAAAGTGGAGGGAAATCGTAAGGATTGGGGTTGACACAGCATCTTCAATTGGATTTCCTAATTTATCTAGGATAAGAGTTCCTTCTATTGTGCTTTGGATAGCACCTAGGATTTATAGATGTTGTGTTTGAGTGAGATGGTAATCCCACCATCCTTTAAGCTGGCCTAAAAGATCGGCTATAAGGAGTTCACTATGGCTCTATCAGAGGTACCGCTTTGGATTTTGTTGGCATTTGCCGCCATGGTCATCTATTGTAAGAGACCAAGAATGTTATACTCAGACATTCCATCTATATTCCATTCATAGACGGAAGAGGCATTGAATCTAGACTGGGTAAGGACGTTATTCCTATTTTCTATGCTTAAGTTAGGGGCAGTAGTCCTAGGAGTATGCCAAGTCAATTTAGGGGCTTGTCATCCCAATCTATTGATCTGGGAGGGTTCTTCAGAAACACTTTCTGGTTTTGAATCATTAGATTCACTACTTTGGGCTTGCTCTATAGCACTAATATTCCTACTGGATTGAGGAGTATCTAGTACTACGTTCTTTGAAGACTCGAAAGTGGCTAACTTGCTAAGCTATTCTTTGACTACTCTAGAAAACTCAGTTTGCTTTTGAAATTGGTATTGACTAAGCTTTGAAATTTGATAGGGTTTGAAGCTAGGATTTTTAAGTCTTTTTGTTTGACTCTTTTCTTTTGGATGACCAGTATTAGAGACTATAGAGGTCAAGATTGTAGCAGGTCTTTGAATCTGTCTTTCTATCCTAACCAGTTGCTTTTCTATCATGTTAAGACAGGTATTTGAAAATCATTCTGTTGAACAATATTTTTGACATTCTTTGAAAAATCCTCACCTACTAGCTTATAAGGTGTGGCTTCAATTTCCTTGTCTCCATCAGGAATAGTTATCTTCTTAAGAGGAGCATGTTCATACTGGATGGTTTGGTTTTCTCCGACCTTCCACTCTTGGGCTTTGTTCCTAATGGTAACAGGACTAATGAACTTATCTTTGAAAGGGTATGGCATACCATTTTCTTTGCAATAAATTTGAAACCAATCAAAAAATGTGGTTTGGACTTTATCTTATAAACAAAATTCATAGTATCTTTCTTGGATGCTATCTTTTTCTTTTAAAAGAATTTTAAAAAACCAAAGTTTTTTTAGAATGGCTTTTCGTTGAATATAAATCTTCATGTAAAAGCTTTTTATTAATTTAAAAATCTTTTGAAATCATATTGATTTCTGGTTCTAGATTTTGGATTATTGCTGATGGTGATGGTGAAGAGGGTGTAGATATGGATTCCATGTCATCTTCTTTCTTTGGTTGGCTTTCATTTTAAACAGATCTTGAGACATTACTCCGATAATCAACATTTTCTAATGTGGTATTTGGGCTTGGCAAATCTGATGTTGAAAATCTTAGCAAGCCTCGTGTTAGAATAGGTTCTTTGTAAGGGGCATAGATGACAGAGGGTATGTTTGAAACCCTCCCAATATTTATGGTTGAAATGGAAGAAGTATCATCAGAAAATCTAGAGGAAGTTGATATTCTGTTGAATGTGAGCTTTACTTTCCAATATGGAAACTGGATTATATTTCTGAGGTTTGTGTTTGACTCCATCTGCTTTGGAGATTCAGGTTGGGTTGCTCCTTCGAGTTTCTTCTTTTGGTGAATGAAGCTTGTGTTTAGAACCAAAAGCAGAAATCATGGCTTTATAATATATTTTAAAAATCAAAGCTATCGGGATAGATCCTTCAAGCATTTTGTAATTATGCATTTTAATATGGAGAACAATACTCTTTAAAATATTTTTATCATTTAAAGAAATTGTAGTATTTGGGAAACAATTGAAACTAATAGGTTCTTTGTTAAGACTTGACTCAACAGTGCCTAACCGGAAATCTTAGAAATTTGTAAACTAGTATCCCTAAGGACTGCTAAGATGGAAGTATCTAATCCTTCTCTGGTAAGGGGTTTTATTCCTACTTGGACAAGACCTATGTGGATGTATTTGTAATCTTTTTCTTTATGTTTCTAAAGGACTTTTGGATTTAGAAGATAGATTTCTTCAAAAGACATTAAAATTTGGATATCCCTTTCTTCAGTTTTGATGGTAAAATCTATTTTGAAGATAGGAAATTTTAAAAACTCATAAATTTGCTTCTTTTGAATCTTGGGTATTTTTCAATCATCAATATGCTTTGTAAAATCTTCAATAGTGATTTCTTTACTATTTACCAAACCTTTAAATCTTGAGGAGTCAGAGGTAGAAGCATTTGGAAAGGAAGACGATCTACAGAAAATTGGTTCTAAATTCATTTTAGAACAAGACAAAATAACTTTATTTTAAACAAACATGAAGCAAGCCACTAGTTTTACTACCCTTATTTAAAAAAAACGGGTCTTACTACTGTGCATATTTAAATGTAATCTATCTAAGTTGGGGATGTTTTATAGTATAAATTAAAATGAGGGACTATAAAAAAATTTATAATAATAATAATAATAATGAATAAATATATAAATACATAACAAAACTTTTTTTTCTTTCTTCCTCCCCTCTTCCTCCTTCCCCCAACCCCCCCCCTCCCCGTGTCACTTTTCTCTTCCCCTTACCTCCCTTCATTTTTCCCTTTGACCACTTTTGAAATTTCTTCTTCTTCTCCTCCTCCTTCGCCGGTGTCACCTCCTTCTTCTTCTTCCTTGCTGCCGACATCGAGCTTGAAGAAAGGAAGCTCTCTCACTGCTACCGTGCAAATAGCCGCCTGCCACCCTCTCCTCACAAAACCAACACTGGAATCGAGCTCCCCGCCATCGAAATCCCCAAGCCAAGCTCCTCCGCCGCCAATAGTCTATAGCCTTGCGGGAGCTGAAACTTTTCAGCCTCAATCTGGTGGTTTCCGTCGAGTTTTCAGTAAATGCATTTGCATTTTTGGACTCCCCGCAACTCAAGCTTCACGTAGGCGCTTCCAGATTTGAGATCCGACACGTTGGCAGTACTAGCTTTCGGACCTCGGTGTTTTTCGGACGAGCAAAATTTTAGATTTTGACTCGATAAAATTCATTTGAACCTTTAAAATTATATAAAAACTCTTAGAAATTAATAATCCCATTAATTGTTATTTTTAAATAACTAATTAATTTAATTTGATTAATTGATAGTTTAATTATAAATATTATGAATTAATTAGTGTGATTAATTATTATTCAATTTTGTGATAATTGCAAATACCAAAAAAATTTTGTGGGTTGGTTATGGAATAAATGTTAATGACGGACCGTGTTATTAATTGTGATCTGTGGTGTGTTACGGAGTCGGAAAAATAATGCAGTTATGGGTGACCTGACTCTTGATAAATATGTATTAAATATTAAAGTATTTTTAGCAGGTTTTAGACTTATTTTACAAGGGGTAAACATCTATATTTTTAGTGAGATTCTGCCGAATTTTTGGTAGAATTTTCGAGTTGGAATTTCTTAGGCAGTCGAATCTAGGAGTCTAGACCTAGAAAAAATTAAGAATATCTCATCAATTGAGATATTTTCATGAATAGATAATCCATACATCTAGCTAGCACCACCCGAGGCGTAGGAGGAGACTGCAAAGCGAGGCAAAATTGTTAGTTAAAGTCATATAATTAACTACTTTTATGTCATGTCTAAATTAAATGCATTATTAATTGATTAATAATTATTATGATCATTATTAGCATTATTATAGTAATTTTATTTGATTAAAAACTATTACAAATATTATTATTAGCATTATTATTATTAATTTTATTCTCATAATTATCGATATCATTATTAATATTATTATCATTATTTTTGCTATCATATTTATTGTTATTTTATTATCATTATTATTACACATAATTTTCATGTTTGTTATACTCGAGACTATTCAACTTTAATTCTTAATATTTTACTGAATAATTATGTTTACTTGTGATTTATACTATTTATAATTATTATTGGTACTATAATTGTAACTTCAGGATGAGATGGCAATAAAACATGCCATCTGATAGGTTGCATCAAGACTGCATACGCACTGGTATTAAACAGTGACAGATAATAAAAAATATTTTTTCGAATTTTCCCTGGTCCAGTACAACTCTCTAGGCTATGAGAATTTGATCGCTGGAGAAAAGGTCCC